>NW_027592753.1:10000-46225 GCF_964213995.1 Mustelus asterias
GAGGGGCGACCTGATAGAAGTCTACAAGATTATGAGAGGCATTGACTCTTTGCTACAGAAGGCTGTGGAGGCCAGGTCATTGAGTGTCTTTAAGACCCAGATAGATAGGTTCTTGATTAATAAGGGGATCGGGGGTTATGGGGAAAAGGCAGGAGAATGGTGATGAGAAAAATAGCAGCCATGATTGAATGGTGGAGCAGACTCGATGGGCTGAATGGCCTATTTCTGCTTCTATGTCTTATGGTCTTATGGACAGAGTGGATAGTCAGAAGCTTTTTCCCAGGGTGGAAGAGTCAATTACTAGGGGGCACAGGTTTAAGGTGCGAGGGGCAAAGTTTAAAGGAGATTAAATTGGCAAGTTTTTTACACAGAGGGTGGTGGGTGCCTGGAACCCGCTGCCGGGGGAGGGAGTGGAAGCGGATACGATCGTGAGTTTTAAGGGGCGTCTGGACAAATACATGAATAGAATGGGAATAGAGGGATATGGTCCCTGGAAGGGTCGGGGGTTTTAGTTCAGACGGGCAGCATGGTCGGTGCAGGCTTGGAGGGGCCGAAGGGCCTGTTCCTGTGCTGTAATTTTCTTTGTTCTTTGAAGAGAATCGGGAAAAGAACCAGAGGGGGAGATGAGGGGAGTTTATTTGACACAGTGAGTTGTTGTGATCTGGAATGTGCTGCCTGAAAGGGCGGTGGAAGCAGATTCAATAATAACTTTCAAAAGGCAATTGGAGAGATGGTTAAAGGGGAAAATACAGGACTCTGGGAGACGTGGGGGAGTGGGACGACGAATTGGATAGTTTTCAGCAGAGACAGGACAGACACGATGGACTGAATGGTCTCTTTCAATACAGCAACCAATCACTGATGTTGTTCTTATGTTACGTTGACCAATAGACCACTTCCTGACTCCTCCAAACATTAGCGATTCGAGTTAACATCTCTCCCATTCAATCAAATATGACAAACTTTCATCACTTTCAGAGGGTTGATAGATCATTGCAAACTCAACATTTATAAATAAGTGAGGAACTGAAACACTTACCAGAGAATCTGAAATCCTGATAGCGTTTGGAGGATTAGCACATTATTAAATCACACACAACAGGGACAAGTTAAACAGGACAGATTTAACGGGAGGGGGTGCAGCAACAGAGACAGCTGGGAGTTTGAACACACTAGACATGTTCACATGGTAGACAAGGAGACAGCACAGAAGGAGCCCGTACGTCCTGATGGACATCTCCTGGTTTCCAGTCTCTCTACAACTTTGTCCATGCGATCTCTGGAATGTTCTCCGGCTGTACGTCCCGTGAGGTTTCAGCACTGCTCAAATTCTGCATTACTGTATCCCCCAATATCAACCACTCCAGTTTTGGAGGTCGTGCCTTCAGCAGCAAAATTCCATCAATAAAACTCTCTAATTATTCTTAAACCATCTGTCATGCCCGAATATCTCATTATGTGACTCAGTGTAAATAGAACGAGATTGTCATCGACTTCAGGAAGCGTAGAGTAGAACATGCCCCTGTCTATATAGAGTCTTAGAGTTATAGAAGTTGACAGCATGGAAACAGGCCCTTTGGCCCAACTTGTCCATGCTGCCCCTTTTTTTAACCCCTAGGCTAATCCTAATTGCCCACATTTGGCCCATATCCCTCTATACCCATCGTACCCCTGTAACTATCTAAACACTTTTTGAAAGACAAAATTATACCCAGCTAACAACAGAGTGACGGTTAAGGCTCTGTGGGGAATTCTGTTTTTAATAATACTCTTGTGAACTGCATTATACCATGTGTCCTGCATTAACACCAGTTTTATTGTTGTAAATCCCCTCTGAACCTTCTCTGCTCCCAGGAGAACAATCCCAGCTTCTCCAGTCTCTCCGCATTCACTGAACTCCCTCACCTCCGGGAACATTCTAGTGAACCTCCTCTGCACCCTCTCCAAGGCCCTGACATCCTTCCTAAAGTGTGGAGCCCAGAACTGGACTCTTTCTGTGCTCCAAGTTCAATGGGAATTGCATAATGGGTGGACATATTTGGTTCTATCACAGCACAGGAACATTCCAGAAGGTTAAACAGAGACTTTAGCAGGATCTGGAAGCAGGCTGCATTGACACGAAACCCTGACTTCACTCTCTGCAGAGTCTGAGCTCGCAGGGTTAAGAACTTGAGGGCATCAGCAGGGGGCATAACTTGGTATAGGGGGCAGTAGAAAAACCTTTTGAACTTTCCGTGTAAAAGGTCTCCTCATACAAGTGAGGGTTCATTAATTTTCAGAGGGTTCGTGAACCACGATTCTTTAAAACCCGAACCTGGCTTCCTGGGAATTGCAGAGTAAGAGAGAATGTCCACAATGGAAGTGGCCGGGTCGGGAGTGCAGGTGGGGGGCAATGCCCATGGCTTAGTGCCACAGCCTTGTACCCTGGCAGTGCCAAGGGGGCGGGGCCTTTATGAACAACCTCAGCTGGTTTCTGACAAGAACCAACTGGCAAGGTTTAAAGGCACTACCAAAAACACCACAGTCCAAAATGTGGCAGGAACACGGGGACAGGACCCACCCGTCATTGTCCTGACTTCCCAAGGTTACCCTGACTGGTGGAGAATGCGGGTGGAAGTGAGGAAACCCCCACTGGGCGAGAGCTTGGGGAACCAGAGGCCCAAAGTCACCTGTTGCTCCTAAACTCGCTGCACTCACCACACCTCATGTCTCCAGTTACTCAGATACTGGAGCCCAAAATGAGAGTTTCTAGAAACCTCTCTAATTGACAATGTTGCTGATTCAGCCAATGAGAGTCTTTGTCACCAAGAACCTCAATCCTTCAATTCAGGGATCTTCATTCATGGTAAATTAATATGAAATAACCCCAAGACCACGCAACACATCGTGTGACTCTGAATTCTATTTTGTAATTTCCTTGTTGTAATGCTGTCCTGTGTCGGCATGGGTTTGATGGACTGGACTTGTCCTGTTCTTTGATGGATAAAGATTTCACTGGAACAACATGTCTTGCTGCTGTGATTACAAAATGATAGGAATCTTTCGTCGGCAGAAGGAGGGGCTTACCTTAGGGCCTTGTCTTCCTGGATATCCGGGCAAACCTGGGACACCCAACTTTCCCTGAAAAAGGAGGAATGTTTATCAGCAGCAGCAATGGCCACCAGAGCAACGAAGATTATTGAGACCATCACACCAAACAGGATTATGCTGAAGATTGAATAAAGCTGTGTGCAAACAGCTGTTGCCTTTCTCAAAGACACTCTTCAGATGGTAACGTGAATCTGAAAAAACAGGAACAGCAAGAGGCCATTCAGCCCATCACATCTGCCCCCCTATTTCACAGATGATTGTTGATCTGTGTCGTCACTCCCTCGCCTGGCCGCAAATCCCGATGCAAAAAAACTCCATCAATCCCATCTCTGAAAGTTCCAATTCTCCCCCACACCGTTTGAGGGAGATACTTCCACATTCCCACCGCCCTTTGTGTGAGGAAGCAATTCCTGACTTTCCTCTTGAACGGGGAATTGGAAGGTTCAATTGGAAGGTTCTGGACTCTCCCCAAACCCCCAATGCCCGTAACCAGACAATATAGTTTATTTCTATCTGTCCAATCAATGCTTTACCCCCAGACACCTTTGAATCTTTCACAGCTGAGGAATCAGCACCGATCCTCAATGTTTAATCCTTTCTTTACGGTTAGCTGAAGATTGTTGTGTCCAGGACACTCACCCTGAGCGACTCCTGCAGAGATGTTCAGGAGCTGAGGTGACTGACCTCCATTTTCTATGTGGGTGGGGTCAGTGTGTGGGCGGGGGGTCATTGTGTGGGCGGGGTCATTGTATGGGCGGGGGGTCAGTGTCTGGGCGGGGGGTCAGTGTCTGGGCGGGGGGTCAGTGTCTGGGCGGGGGGTCAGTGTCTGGGCGGGGGGTCATTGTGTGGGCGGGGGGTCAGTGTCTGGGCGGGGGGTCAGTGTCTGGGCGGGGGGTCAGTGTCTGGGCGGGGGGTCATTGTGTGGGCGGGGTCATTGTATGGGCGGGGTCAGTGTCTGGGTGGGGGGTCAGTGTCTGGGCGGGGGGTCAGTGTGTGGGCGGGGTCAGTGTGTGGGCGGGGGGTCAGTGTCTGGGCAGGGGGTCAGTGTCTGGGCAGGGGGTCAGTGTGTGGGCGGGGTCAGTGTCTGGGCGGGGGGTCAGTGTCTGGGCGGGGGGTCAGTGTCTGGGCGGGGGGTCAGTGTCTGGGCGGGGGGTCAGTGTCTGGGTGGGGGGTCAGTGTCTGGGCGGGGGGTCAGTGTCTGGGCGGGGGGTCAGTGTCTGGGCGGGGGGTCAGTGTCTGGGCGGGGGGTCAGTGTGTGGGCTGGGAGTCAGAGTGTGGGCGGGGGATCAGTGTGTGGGCGGGGGGTCAGTGTGTGGGTGGGGTCAGTGTGTGGGTGGGGGGTCAGTGTGTGGGCGGGGGGTCAGTGTGTGGGCGGGGGGTCAGTGTCTGGGCGGGGGGTCAGTGTGTGGGCGGGGGGTCAGTGAGTGGGCGGGGCCAGTGTGTGGGCGGGGCCAGTGTGTGGGCGGGGCCAGTGTGTGGGCGGGGCCAGTGTGTGGGCGGGGCCAGTGTGTGGGCAGGACCAGTGTGTGGGCAGGACCAGTGTGTGGGCGGGGCCAGTGTGTGGGCGGGGCCAATGTGTGGGCAGGACCAGTGTGTGGGCGGGGCCAATGTGTGGGCAGGACCAGTGTGTGGGCGGGGCCAATGTGTGGGTGGGGGGGTCAGTGTAAGGGTGGGGCCAGTGTGGGGATGGGGTTAATTAGTGAGCGGGGTCAGTGTGTGGGTGGGGTGTTCATTGTGTGGGGGTGAGGGTGTCGGTGGAGGGGGCAGGGTCAGTGCAGGGGCGCGGGGTCGGTGCAGGGGCGCGGGGTCAGTGCCGGGGCGCGGGGTCGGTGCAGGGGCGCGGGGTCAGTGCCGGGGCGCGGGGTCGGTGCAGGGGCGCGGGGTCGGTGCAGGGGCGCAGGGTCGGTGCAGGGGCGCGGGGTCGGTGCAGGGGCGCGGGGTCGGTGCAGGGGCGCGGGGTCGGTGCAGGGGCATGGGGTCAGTGCAGGGTCGGTGCGGGGACACGGGGTCGGTGCAGGGGCGCGGGGTCGGTGCAGGGGCGCGGGGTCGGTGCAGGGGCGCGGGGTCGGTGCGGGGTCAGTACAGGTGTGCGGGGTCAGTGCAGGGTCGGTGCGGGGGTGCAGGGTCGGTGCGGGATCAGTGCAGGGGCATGGGGTCAGTGCAGGGTCAGTGCAGGGGCAAGGGGTCAGTGCAGGGTCGGTGCGGGGGCACGGGGCCGGTGCAGGGGCGCGGGGTCGGTGCGGGGTCAGTACAGGTGTGCGGGGTCAGTGCAGGGTCGGTGCGGGGGCGCGGGGGCGGTGCGGGGTCAGTGCAGGGGCATGGGGTCAGTGCAGGGTCGGTGCGGGGATGTGGGGTTATTGCAGGGTCGATGCGGAGGCGCGGGGTCAGTGCAGGGTCGATGAGGGGGCACAGGGTCGGTGCGGTGTCGGTGAGGGGTCAGTGCAGGGTTGGTGCGGGGGCGTGGGGTGGGCGCGGGGTCAGTGCGAGGGCGCGGGATTGGTGCAGGGTTGGTACAGGGGCACGGGGTTGGTACGGGGGTCCGGGGTCAGTGCAGGGTAAGTGCGGGGGTGCGGGGTCAGTGCGGGGTCGATGTGGGAGCAGGGTGTCAGCGCAGGGTCAGTGCAGGAGCGCGGGGTCAGTGCAGGGTCGGTGAGGGGTCAGTGCAGGGTCGGTGCGGGCGCGCAGGGTGGGCGCGGTGTCGGTGTGGGGGTGGGGGGTCATTGCGGGGGCGATGTCGGATCAGTGGGGGGTCGGTGCGGGGGCGATGTCGGGTCGGTGGGGGGTCGGTGCGGGGGCGATGTCGGGTCGGTGGGGGGTCGATGTCGGGTCGGTGGGGGGTCAGTGGGGTGTCGGTGTGGGGTCGGCGCGGGGTCGGTGGGGTGTCGGTGTGGGGTCGGTGTGGGGGCGATGTCGGGTCGGTGCGGGGTCGGTGTGGGGTCAGTGGGGGGGTGTGGGATCGGTAGGGGGTCGGTGCGGGGTCGGTGGGGGGGTATGGGATCGGTACGGGGTCGGTGCGGGGGTGATGTCGGGTCGGTGTGGGGATGCGGGGTCGGTGGGGGGCCGATGTGGGAGTGTGGGGTCGGTGCGGGTTCGGTGTGGGGTCAGCACGGGGGTGTGGGATTGGGTTGGGGGTGAAGGGTCGGTACGGGGGCGATGTCGGGTCGGTGTGGGATCGGTGCGGGGTCGTTGTGGGGGCGATGTCGGGTCGGTGCGGGATCGGTGTGGCGTCAGCACGGGGGTGTGGGATTGGGGTGGGGACGCGGGGTCGGCGCGGGGGTGTGGGATCGGTGCGGGGTCGGTACGGGGTCAGTGGGGGGTCGGTGCGGGGGTGCGGGGTCGGTACGGGGTCAGTGGGGGGTCGGTGCGGGGGCGATGTCGGGTCAGTGCGGGGGTGTGGGATCGGTGCGGGGTCGGTACGGGGTCAGTGGGGGGTCGGTGCGGGGGTGCGGGGTCGGTACGGGGTCGGTGCGGGGTCGGTACGGGGTCAGTGGGGGGTCGGTGCGGGGGCGATGTCGGGTCAGTGCGGGGGTGTGGGATCGGTGCGGGGTCGGTACGGGGTCAGTGGGGGGTCGGTGCGGGGTCGGTACGGGGTCGGTGCGGGGTCGGTACGGGGTCAGTGGGGGGTCGGTGCGGGGGCGATGTCGGGTCGGTGCGGGGGTGTGGGATCGGTGCGGGGTCGGTACGGGGTCAGTGGGGGGTCGGTGCGGGGGTGCGGGGTCGGTACGGGGTCAGTGGGGGGTCGGTGCGGGGGCGATGTTGGGTCGGTGCGGGGGTGTGGGATCGGTGCGGGGTCGGTACGGGGTCAGTGGGGGGTCGGTGCGGGGGTGCGGGGTCGGTACGGGGTCGGTACGGGGTCAGTGGGGGGTCGGTGTGGGGGTGTGGGATCGGTGCGGGGTCGGTACGGGGTCAGTGGGGGGTCGGTGCGGGGGCGATGTCGGGTCGGTGCGGGGGTGCGGGGTCGGTACGGGGTCGGTGCGGGGTCGGTGCGGGGTCGGTGCGGGGGTGCGGGGTCGGTACGGGGTCGGTGCGGGGGTGCGGGGTCGGTGTGGGGTCGGCGCGGGGTCGGTGGGGTGTCGGTGTGGGGTCGGTGTGGGGGCGATGTCGGGTCGGTGCGGGGTCGGTGTGGGGTCAGTGGGGGGGTGTGGGATCGGTAGGGGGTCGGTGCGGGGTCGGTGGGGGGGTATGGGATCGGTACGGGGTCGGTGCGGGGGTGATGTCGGGTCGGTGTGGGGATGCGGGGTCGGTGGGGGGCCGATGTGGGAGTGTGGGGTCGGTGCGGGTTCGGTGTGGGGTCAGCACGGGGGTGTGGGATTGGGTTGGGGGTGAAGGGTCGGTACGGGGGCGATGTCGGGTCGGTGTGGGATCGGTGCGGGGTCGTTGTGGGGGCGATGTCGGGTCGGTGCGGGATCGGTGTGGCGTCAGCACGGGGGTGTGGGATTGGGGTGGGGACGCGGGGTCGGCGCGGGGGTGTGGGATCGGTGCGGGGTCGGTACGGGGTCAGTGGGGGGTCGGTGCGGGGGTGCGGGGTCGGTACGGGGTCAGTGGGGGGTCGGTGCGGGGGCGATGTCGGGTCAGTGCGGGGGTGTGGGATCGGTGCGGGGTCGGTACGGGGTCAGTGGGGGGTCGGTGCGGGGGTGTGGGGTCGGTACGGGGTCGGTGCGGGGTCGGTACGGGGTCAGTGGGGGGTCGGTGCGGGGGCGATGTCGGGTCAGTGCGGGGGTGTGGGATCGGTGCGGGGTCGGTACGGGGTCAGTGGGGGGTCGGTGCGGGGGTGCGGGGTCGGTACGGGGTCGGTGCGGGGTCGGTACGGGGTCAGTGGGGGGTCGGTGCGGGGGCGATGTCGGGTCGGTGCGGGGGTGTGGGATCGGTGCGGGGTCGGTACGGGGTCAGTGGGGGGTCGGTGCGGGGGTGCGGGGTCGGTACGGGGTCAGTGGGGGGTCGGTGCGGGGGCGATGTTGGGTCGGTGCGGGGGTGTGGGATCGGTGCGGGGTCGGTACGGGGTCAGTGGGGGGTCGGTGCGGGGGTGCGGGGTCGGTACGGGGTCGGTACGGGGTCAGTGGGGGGTCGGTGTGGGGGTGTGGGATCGGTGCGGGGTCGGTACGGGGTCAGTGGGGGGTCGGTGCGGGGGCGATGTCGGGTCGGTGCGGGGGTGCGGGGTCGGTACGGGGTCGGTGCGGGGTCGGTGCGGGGTCGGTGCGGGGGTGCGGGGTCGGTACGGGGTCGGTGCGGGGGTGCGGGGTCGGTACGGGGTCGGTGCGGGGGTGCGGGGTCGGTACGGGGTCGGTGCGGGGGTGTGGGATCGGTGCGGGGTCAGTACGGGGTCAGTGGGGGGTCGGTGTGGGGGTGTGGGATCGGTGCGGGGTCGGTACGGGGTCAGTGGGGGGTCGGTGCGGGGGCGATGTCGGGTCGGTGCGGGGGTGCGGGGTCGGTACGGGGTCGGTGCGGGGTCGGTACGGGGTCGGTGCGGGGGTGCGGGGTCGGTACGGGGTCGGTGCGGGGGTGTGGGATCGGTGCGGGGTCGGTACGGGGTCAGTGGGGGGTCGGTGCGGGGGTGTGGGATCGGTGCGGGGTCGGTACGGGGTCAGTGGGGGGTCGGTGCGGGGGTGTGGGATCGGTGCGGGGTCGGTGCGGGGTCAGTGGGGGGTCGGTGCGGGGGTGTGGGATCGGTGCGGGGTCGGTACGGGGTCAGTGGGGGGTCGGTGCGGGGGTGTGGGATCGGTGCGGGGTCGGTACGGGGTCAGTGGGGGGTCGGTGCGGGGGTGTGGGATCGGTGCGGGGTCGGTACGGGGTCAGTGGGGGGTCGGTGCGGGGGCGATGTCGGGTCGGTGCAGGGGTGCGGGGTCGGTACGGGGTCGGTGCAGGGTCGGTGCGGGGGTGCGGGGTCGGTGCAGGGGTGCGGGGTCGGTACGGGGTCGGTGCGGGGGTGCGGGGTCGGCACGGGGTCGGTGCGGGGTCGGTGCGGGGGTGCGGGGTCGGTACGGGGTCGGTACGGGGTCGGTGCGGGGGTGTGGGGTCGGTACGGGGTCGGTGCGGGGGTGTGGCGTCGGCACGGGGTCGGTGCGGGGTCGGTGCGGGGGTGCGGGGTCGGTACGGGGTCGGTACGGGGTCGGTGCGGGGGTGTGGGGTCGGTACGGGGTCGGTGCGGGGGTGTGGGGTCGGTGCGGGGGTGTGGGGTCGGTACGGGGTCGGTGCGGGGTCGGTGCGGGGGTGCGGGGTCGGCACGGGGTCGGTGCGGGGTCGGTGCGGGGGTGCGGGGTCGGTGCGGGGGTGTGGGGTCGGTGCAGGGTCGGTGCGGGGGTGCGGGGTCGGTGCAGGGGTGCGGGGTCGGTACGGGGTCGGTGCGGGGGTGCGGGGTCGGTACGGGGTCGGTGCGGGGGTGCGGGGTCGGCACGGGGTCGGTGCGGGGTCGGTGCGGGGGTGCGGGGTCGGTACGGGGTCGGTACGGGGTCGGTGCGGGGGTGTGGGGTCGGTACGGGGTCGGTGCGGGGGTGTGGGGTCGGTGCGGGGGTGTGGGGTCGGTACGGGGTCGGTGCGGGGTCGGTGCGGGGGTGCGGGGTCGGTGCGGGGGTGTGGGGTCGGTACGGGGTCGGTGCGGGGATGTGGGGTCGGTGCGGGGGTGTGGGGTCGGTACGGGGTCGGTGCGGGGGTGTGGGGTCGGTACGGGGTCGGTACAGGGTCGGTGCGGGGTCGGTACGGGGTCGGTGCGGGGGTGCGGGGTCGGTGCGGGGTCGGTGCGGGGTCGGTGCGGGGTCGGTGCGGGGTCGGTACGGGGTCGGTGCGGGGGTGCGGGGTCGGTGCGGGGTCGGTACGGGGTCGGTACGGGGTCGGTGCGGGGGTGCGGGGTCGGTGCGGGGTCGGTACGGGGTCGGTGCGGGGTCGGTGCGGGGGTGCGGGGTCGGTGCGGGGTCGGTACGGGGTCGGTGCGGGGGTGCGGGGTCGGTGCGGGGTCGGTGCGGGGTCGGTACGGGGTCGGTGCGGGGTCGGTGCGGGGGTGCGGGGTCGGTGCGGGGCTGCGGGGTCGGTGCGGGGGTACGGGGTCGGTGCGGGGGTGCGGGGTCGGTGCGGGGTCGGTGCGGGGTCGGTGCGGGGTCGGTGCGGGGTCGGTGCGGGGGTGCGGGGTCGGTACGGGGTCGGTGCGGGGGTGTGGGGTCGGTACGGGGTCGGTGCGGGGGTGTGGGGTCGGCACGGGGTCGGTGCGGGGTCGGTGCGGGGGTGCGGGGTCGGTACGGGGTCGGTACGGGGTCGGTGCGGGGGTGTGGGGTCGGTACGGGGTCGGTGCGGGGGTGTGGGGTCGGTGCGGGGGTGTGGGGTCGGTACGGGGTCGGTGCGGGGTCGGCACGGGGTCGGTGCGGGGTCGGTGCGGGGGTGCGGGGTCGGTGCGGGGGTGTGGGGTCGGTGCAGGGTCGGTGCGGGGGTGCGGGGTCGGTGCAGGGGTGCGGGGTCGGTACGGGGTCGGTGCGGGGTGCGGGGTCGGCACGGGGTCGGTGCGGGGGTGCGGGGTCGGTACGGGGTCGGTACGGGGTCGGTGCGGGGGTGTGGGGTCGGTACGGGGTCGGTGCGGGGGTGTGGGGTCGGTGCGGGGGTGTGGGGTCGGTACGGGGTCGGTGCGGGGTCGGTGCGGGGGTGCGGGGTCGGTGCGGGGGTGTGGGGTCGGTACGGGGTCGGTGCGGGGGTGTGGGGTCGGTGCGGGGGTGTGGGGTCGGTACGGGGTCGGTGCGGGGGTGTGGGGTCGGTGCGGGGTCGGTACGGGGTCGGTGTGGGGGTGTGGGGTCGGTACGGGGTCGGTACAGGGTCGGTGCGGGGTCGGTGCGGGGGTGCGGGGTCGGTACGGGGTCGGTGCGGGGGTGCGGGGTCGGTGCGGGGTCGGTACGGGGTCGGTGCGGGGTCGGTGCGGGGGTGCGGGGTCGGTGCGGGGTCGGTACGGGGTCGGTGCGAGGTCGGTGCGGCGTCGGTACGGGGTCGGTGCGGGGTCGGTGCGGGGGTGCGGGGTCGGTACGGGGTCGGTGCGGGGTCGGTGCGGGGCTGCGGGGTCGGTGCGGGGGTACGGGGTCGGTGCGGGGGTGCGGGGTCGGTGCGGGGTCGGTGCGGGGTCGGTGCGGGGTCGTTGCGGGGTCGGTGCGGGGTCGGTACGGGTTCGGTGCGGGGTCGGTACGGGGTCGGTGCGGGGTCGGTGCGGGGGTGCGGGGTCGGTACGGGGTCGGTGCGGGGTCGGTGCGGGGGTGCGGGGTCGGTACGGGGTCGGTACGGGGTCGGTGCGGGGTCGGTGCGGGGGTGCGGGGTCGGTACGGGGTCGGTGCGGGGTCGGTGCGGGGTCGGTGCGGGGTCGGTGCGGGGGTGCGGGGTCGGTACGGGGTCGGTGCGGGGTCGGTGCGGGGTCGGTGCGGGGTCGGTGCGGGGTCGGTGCGGGGGTGTTACCGGGTCCGCTCTGAGTGGACAGATTGCTGCACGTTGCGCTGTCGGGAGTTGGGAGAATGATGAGTTTCATTTTCTCTGGTCTTGGCGCTGCATCAACCTGACATTAAACTGACTTCAGCTTTTGAGTGAATCAGTACTAACAGCTTCGACCGTCTCCCCGGGGAGCCTCTTCCAGAGATTAATCACCCACTCACTGCATCCCCAGGTTAATTTGAAACTTCCCTCTCAGACTCAGGCCGTGTCTCTGGATCGACTGTTCTGGACACAGGGAGACAGCGGCCGGCATTATCCAATCCCTTTCCATTCTAAAAACAGCAATCCCATCACCTCAGGGCCTCCTGTCCCGCCGCAGTGAGACACAGTTTACACTCTCGCTAATCTAATCCCTGTCTCTCTCTGGCTTCGTTACTGACCTTCTCTCCAGCTGATCCAGCTGACCCTGCATCACCGGGGGGTCCAGCGCGACCTTTCGGCCCCTCAGGTCCATCTTCGCCTCGTGGTCCGACCAATCCAGTTTCACCCTATCACAGAGGGTACAGCAGTGAGCTCACCGTACAGACACGCTCCTCCTTGCACTGTTAACACCTTCTTCCCAACATTTCAAACCAGCCAGTGGGAATCCACAGAATCTAGAATCTTATAGCACAGAAAGAGGCCAATCGGTCCATCATGTCTGTGCTAGCTCCATGAACCAGCACTCCAATTAATCCCAATCTCCCGACTCACTCCCTGTATCTCTGCAAGCTTCCCCCTTTTCCAGTATCTCCCAATTCCCTTTTGAAAGTTATTATTGAATCTGCTTCCACCGCCCTTTCAGGCAGCACATTCCAGATCACAACAACTCACTGTGTCAAATAAATTCCCCTCATCTCCCCCTCTGGTTCTTTTCCCGATTCTCTTCAATCTGTGTCCCTCTGGTCACCCACCCTCCTGTCACTGAACAAAGAAAAGTACAGCACAGAAACAGGCCCTTCGGCCCTCCAAGCCCGTGCCGATCATGATACCATAACTAAACTAAAAAAAACCTCCTGCCCTTACTCAGTCCGTATCCCTCTATTCGCTCCCTATTCATGGACCCATCCAGATGCCTCTTAAATGTTGCTAATGTGCCTGTTTCCACCACCTCCTCTGGCAGCAAGTTTCAGGCACCCACCACTCTCTGTGTGGAAAACTTCCCCCGCACATCTCCCCCCGCACATCTCCCCCCGCACATCTCCCCCCGCACACCTCCCCCCGCACACCTCCCCCCGCACACCTCCCCCCGCACACCTCCCCCCGCACGTCTCCCCCCGCACGTCTCCCCCCGCACGTCTCCCCCCGCACGTCTCCCCCCGCACGTCTCCCCCCGCACGTCTCCCCCCGCACACCTCCCCCCGCACGTCTCCCCCCGCACGTCTCCCCCCGCACGTCTCCCCCCGCACGTCTCCCCCCGCACGTCTCCCCCCGCACGTCTCCCCCCGCACGTCTCCCCCCGCACGTCTCCCCCCGCACGTCTCCCCCCGCACGTCTCCCCCCGCACGTCTCCCCCCGCACACCTCCCCCCGCACGTCTCCCCCCGCACGTCTCCCCCCGCACGTCTCCCCCCGCACGTCTCCCCCCGCACGTCTCCCCCCGCACGTCTCCCCCCGCACGTCTCCCTTAACCTTCCGTGCTGTAAGATTCTATGATTCTGTGTGGAAATGAATTAGATTCCCAGTTGTGAGTCGGGAGGGGTACAGAGGGACCACACCAGTAACTAACATTTCCATTCTGTGGCTATTGGCAGGAAATCATTATCTCTGAAGCTTTACTTAATCTTCCCAATAAATTCCTGCCAGGACCCCGAGCAGGGACCTCGAGCAGGGACCTCGAGCAGGGACCCCGAGCAGGGACCCCGAGCAGGGACCCCGAGCAGGGACCTCGAGCAGGGACCCCGAGCAGGGACCTCGAGCAGGGACCCCGAGCAGGGACCCCGAGCAGGGACCCCGAGCAGGGACCTCGAGCAGGGACCTCGAGCAGGGACCTCGAGCAGGGACCTCGAGCAGGGACCTCGAGCAGGGACCCCGAGCAGGGACCTCGAGCAGGGACCCCGAGCAGGGACCCCGAGCAGGGACCTCGAGCAGGGACCCCGAGCAGGGACCCCGAGCAGGGACCCCGAGCAGGGACCCCGAGCAGGGACCCAGAGCAGGGACCCCGAGCAGGGACCCTGAGCAGGGACCCCGAGCAGGGACCCCGAGCAGGGACCCCGAGCAGGGACCCCGAGCAGGGACCCCGAGCAGGGACCCTGAGCAGGGACCTCGAGCAGGGACCCCGAGCAGGGACCCCGAGCAGGGACCTCGAGCAGGGACCCCGAGCAGGGACCAAGGTGGACACAGGTTCCCACCTTCATCCCCTGGATCATGACCCCTATCAGGAAGGTTGTGACATCCATCGGGGAATTGGAACCCTTGTTGAAATCGATTTCCGGCTGTTTTACATCGAAGGATTTTGAACTAATTGGTATTTGACCAACAGAAGAAGCAGGAAAGTCAAATGCAAAACCGAGACAGAATTTTGCACGCCCAAGTTTAAAATCCATCAGAACTGATTAATATAAAGGAGGTTTCAGTGAAGCCGCGATGTTGATTGGGTTAAATGTTCTGTGAAGAGATGATCCGTGTTTGTTGGTCAGTGTTTGTGACAGTAAGAAACAGCATCCAGGCAGTGAGCAAAACTCTTACCCTCTCTCCCTTCACACCCATGTCCCCTTTAAACCCTGGAAAGCCATCTTCACCCTGAAAGAGAGAATATGATTTCAATCATCACCAAACATTGTCAACAGAGAGAGAAAGTTGATTGTTATTTGGAGCAGTTGATACTGAATTTCGGACATTAATTACGTTCAAAGGTTGTGGGGTAAAACACGGCAATCAGAACTCAGTCAAAACAAACGGCATTAAACAGACTCGAGTCAGAGTCAGTTACAGTGCAGGAGGCCATTTGGCCCATCTATCCAGTTCACTGCTGAACATTCCCTGCTTTATCCCGGTAATCCTGCAAGTTTATTTCCCCCAAAACTCATCCAATTTCATTTGGAAATCATTGCTTGTTTCTGATTCCACCACCCTCATGCTAGATGCCAAGCCACCTTCACTCACGACATAAAAACATTCTCCCCGACATTCCCCCATGTCTGTTGCCCAAACCTTCAGTCTGGTGTCCCCTTGTCCTTGTAATGCAATCATCAGTTAATGAGGCCGGTTTCTCCTTGTCTATCTGAAGCCTGTTCTAATCTTTCACCCATCTACCAAATCTCTCCTCAATCTCCTTTTCCCCCCCAAGGAGAATAACTGCAGCTTCTCCAACCTAACCTTCTAACTAAACCACCTTCTTATCCCTGCAGCCACCCTGGTCATTCTACTGTCTCATTAAGTCTATGTTGCCTCTCCCAATCCCCTCTGACAAATTGCATCAGCTCACATTTCTCTTTGTTCAATTCATCTGCCGTTCTGCTGTCCTGTCTCTATCCTGCTGCTGCCAAATCCACAGGAACACAGTGTATAGGAGCAGTGTAGACCACTCGGCACATCAAGCCTGTCCCGCCATTCAATATGATCATGGCTGATCTTTGGTCTCAACTTTACTTTCCCGCCCACTCCTGGAATCCTTTAATTCTGAGACTGTTTGTCCCCAGCCTTAACTATATCCAATCCTGGAGCACCCACAAACCTCTGCGGGAGAGAATTCCAAAGATTCACAACTCTGAGTGAGGAACTTCCTCCCTACCTCAGTCCGAAATGATCAGCCCCTTATCCTGAGACTGTGTCTCCGGGTTTCAGATTCCCGGACCGTGGGAAACAATCTCCCAGTGTCAGCATCATCACATTCCTCAGAACCTTACAGGTTGCAATGAGATCACTTCTCATTCTCTGAACTCCAGAGAATATAAACTCAGCCCTTCATCATCAGCCAGCCCCACGTTATTACAAAGACCGACATGTCATTGCTTTCCTGATTGCTTGCTGCACCTGCATGCTGCCTTTCCGTGCTCCTTATACAGACACACCCAGATCTCTATAAACATCATCATTTCAAAGATTCACACCTTAGAAAAATTATTCTGCTTTTTATTCTTATCAGCAAAGTGAATAACTTCAAGTTTTTAGGTGTCCAGATCACCAACAACCAGTCCTGGTCCCTCCATGCCGACACTATAGTTAAGAAAGCCCCACCAACGCCTCTACTTTCTCAGAAGACTAAGGAAATTTGGCATGTCAGCTACGACTCTCACCAACCTTTACAGATGCCACATAGAAAGCATTCTTTCTGATTGTATCACAGCTTGGTATGGCTCCTGCTCTGCCCAAGACCGCAAGGAACTCCAAAGGGTTGAGAATGTAGCCCAATCCATCACGCAAACCAGCCTCCCACCCATTGACTCTGTCTACACTTCCCGCTGCCTCGGCAAAGCAGCCAGCATAATGAAGGACCCCACGCACCCCGAACATTCTCTCTTCCACCTTCTTCCGTCAGGAAAAGATACAAAAGTCTGAGGTCACGTACCAACCAACTCAAGAACAGCTTCTTCCCTGCGCTGTCAGACTTTTGAATGGACTTACCTTGCATAAAGTTGATCTTTCTCTACACCCTAGCTATGACTATAACACTCTCTGCTTTCCTTCTCTATAAACGGTATGTTTTGTCTGTATAGTGCGCAAGAAACAATACTTTTCACTGTATGTTAATACATGTCACAATAATAAATCAAATCAAATTTCTCGATATTATACCCCACTTGCCACCTTGCTGCCCACTCACTTACCCTCTTTATATCCCTATTCCTCTCTGTGTCCTCCCCACAGCTTAGCTTTCCACTTAGTTACCTGAGATACATTTCTCTCTGTCTGTTTATTGAAGTTATGAATGTGGGTGGTAAGTAGCCCAGCACTGAGCCTTGTGCTACTCCAATATCCACAACCTTCTCACCTGAAAAAGCCTTGTTTCTGCTCACTCTCTGTTTTCAATCCATTGACCAATCCTCCATCCTTGCTAATAGATTATCCCAAACCCCATGAACCCCTATCTTGCTTATTCATCTTTTGTGTGCCACCTTATCAAATGCCTTTTGGAAATCCAGGTAACTACACCTACTCATTCCCCTTTATCGAGTTACATGTTCAAAAAACTTGAATAAATTTGTCAAACAGAATTTCCCTTTAATAAAACATACTGACTTCCACTAATCTCTTAATTCAAAAAAATTAAAAAATTAAAAAAAATTTTAAAAAAACATATTGACTTGTACTAATCAGATGATGATTTGCTCACTGCATTGTTAAGACTTCTTTAATGATAGATTCCAGCATTTTCCCCAGAGCTGATGTTGGCTAACTGGTCCGTACTTTCCTGGTTTCTCTCTCCCTCCATTGTTGAAATGGAGGGTTAACATTCCAAGCGAGTGAAAAACAGAAGAACAGAAGAACATAAGAACTAGGAGCAGGAGTAGACCATCTGGCCCCTCGAGCCTGCTCCGTCATTCAATAAGATCATGGCTGATCTTTTCGTGGACTCAGCTCCACTTACCCGCCCGCTCACCATAACCCATAATTCCTTTACTGTTCAAAAATTTATCTATCCTTGCCTTAAAAACATTCAATGAGGTAGCCTCAACTGCTTCACTGGGCAGGGAATTCCACAGATTCACAACCCTTTGTGTGAAGAAGTTCCTCCTCAACTCAGTCCTAAATCTGCTTCCCCTTATTTTGAGGCTATGCCCCCTAGTTCTAGTTTCACCCGCCAGTGGAAACAACTTCCCTGCTTCTATCTTATCTATTCCCTTCATAATCTTATATGTTTCTATGAGATCTCCCCTTATTCTTCTGAATTCCAATGAGTATAGCCCCAGTCTACTCAGTCTCTCCTCATAAGCCAACCCTCTCAACTCCGGAATCAACTGAGTGAATCTCCTCCAGTGCCAATATATCCTTTCTCAAGTAAGGAGACCAAAACTGTACACAGTACTCCAGGTGTGGCCTCACCAGCACCTTATACAGCTGCAACATAATCTCACTGTTTTTAAACTCCATCCCTCTAGCAATGAAGGACAAAATTCCATTTGCCTTCTTAATTACCTGCTGCACTTGCAAACCAACTCCTTGAGATTCTTGCACAAGGACACCCAGGTCCCTCTGCACAGCTGCAATTTTTTACCATTTAAGTAATAGTCCAGTTTGCTGTTATTCCTACCAAAATGGATGACCTCACATTTACCAACATTGTACTCCATCTGCCAGACCCTCGCCCACTCACTTAGACTATCTATATCCCTTTGCAGCCTTTCAGCGTCCTCTGCACACTTTGCTCTGCCACCCATCTTAGTGTCATCTGTGAATTTTGACACACAAAACTTGGTCCCCAACTCCAAATCATATCTGTAAATCGTAAACAATTGCGGTCCCAACACTGATCCCTGAGGCACACCACTATTCACTGATCGCCAACCAGACAAACACCCATTTACCCCCACACTTTGCTTTCTGGTAGTTAACCAATCCTCTATCCATGCTAATACATTACCCGTAACACTGTGCACCTTTATCATATGTAGCAGTCTTTGGTGCGGCACCTTGTCAAATGCCTTCTGGAAATCCAGATACACCATTTGGAATACTGCGCCCAGTTCTGGTCGCCACACTACCAGAAGGATGTGAAGGTTTTAGAGAGAATGCAGAGGAGGTTTACCAGGATGTTGCCTGGTATGGAAGGGCTTAGTTATGAGGAGAGATTCGGTAAACTGGGGTTGTTCTAGAACATAGAACAGTACAGCACAGAATAGGCCCTTCAGCCCATGATGTTGTGCCGAGCTTTATCTGAAACCAAGATCAAGCTATCCCACTCCCTATCATCCTGGTGTGCTCCATGTGCCTATCCAATAACCGCTTAAATGTTGCTAAAGTGTCTGACTCCACTATCACTGCAGGCAGTCCATTCCACACCCCAACCACTCTCTGCGTAAAGAACCTACCTCTGATATCCTTCCTATATCTCCCACCATGAACCCTATAGTTATGCCCCCGTGTAATAGTTCCATCCACCCGAGGAAATAGTTTTTGAACGTTCACTCTATCTATCCCCTTCATCATTTTATAAACCTCTATTAAGTCTCCCCTCAGCCTCCTCCGCTCCAGAGAGAACAGCCCTAGCTCCCTCAACCTTTCCTCATAAGACCTACCCTCCAAACCAGGCAGCATCCTGGTCAATCACCTCTGCACTCTTTCCAGCACTTCCACATCCTTCTTATAGTGAGGTGACCAGAACTGCACACAATATTCCAAATGTGGTCTCACCAAGGTCCTGTACAGTTGCAGCATAACCCCACGGCTCTTAAACTCCAACCCCCTGTTAATAAAAGCTAACACACCATAGGCCTTCTTCACAACTCTATCCACTTCCTGACACAATATGTGGATAGGCCGACAAGAGGTGAGGCCACATTGGATTTGGCACTGGGAAATGAACCGGGCCAAGTGTTAGATTTGGTTGTGGGAGAGCACTTTGGAGATAGTGACCACAATTCGGTGTCTTTTGTTATTGCAATGGAGAGGGATAGGGCCGTACGGCAGGGCAAGGTTTACAATTGGGGGAGAGGTAATTATGATGTGATTAGGCAAGAATTAGGGGGCATAAGTTGGGAACAGAAACTGTCAGAGAAAGGAACTAATGAAAAGTGGAACTTTTTCAAGGAACAAATACTGGATGTCCTTGATAGGTATGTCCCTGTCAGGCAGGGAGGAAATGGCCGAGTGAGGGAACCATGGTTCACGAAAGAGGTGGAATGTCTTGTGAAAAGGAAGAGGGAAGCTTATGTAGGGATGAGGAAACAAGGTTCAGATGGCTCGATTGAGGGTTACAAGTTAGCAAGGAATGAGCTGAAAAAGGGGCATAGGAGAGCTTGGAGGGGACACGAGAAGTCCTTGGCGGGTCGGATCAAGGAAAACCCCAAGGGCTTGCCTAATTCTTGCCTAATCGCATCATAATTACCTCTCCCCCAATTGTAAACCTTGCCCTGCCGTACGGCCCTATCCCTCTCCATTGCAATAACAAAAAACACCGAATTGTGGTCACTATCTCCAAAGTGCTCTCCCACAACCAAATCTAACACTTGGCCCGGTTCATTTCCCAGTACCAAATCCAATGTGGCCTCACCTCTTGTCGGCCTATCCACATATTGTGTCAGGAAACCCTCCTGCACACACTGCACAAAAACTGCATCCATCCGAACTATTTGACCTACAAAGGTTCCAATCAATATTTGGAAAGTTAAAGTCCCCCATGACAACTACCCTGTGACCCCCACACATATCCATAATCTGCTTAGCAATTTCTTCCTCCACACCTCTATTACTATTTGGGGGCCTATAGTAAACTCCTAACAATGTGACCGCTCCTTTCCTATTTCTAACCTCAGCCCATATTACCTCAGTGTGCAGATCCCCCTCGAAGTGCCTTTCCGCAGCCGTTAAACTATCCTTGATTAACAATGCTGCTCCTCCACCTCTTTTACCAGCTTCCCTACACTTACTGAAACATCTATACCCCGGAACGTCCAACAACCATTCCTGTCCTTGTTCTACCCACGTCTCCGTAATGGCCACAACATCGTAGTCCCAAGTACCAATCCACGCCCCAAGTTCATCTACCTATGTGTGTCTACTTCAATGCTCCTTGCATTGAAGTAGACACACTTCAACTCACCTTCCCATCTACCGGTACCCACCCGGTAGACAGGAAGGAAACCTCTCACTGGAAAGACGGAGGATGAGGGGTGACCTAATAGAGGTGTATAAAATTATGACAGGCATAGATAGGGTGAACGGTGGGAAGCTTTTTCCCAGGTCGGTGGTGACGTTCACGAGGGGTCATAGGTTCAAGGTGAGGGGGGGGAGGTTTAACACAGATATCAGAAGGACGTATTTTACACAGAGGGTGGTGGGGGCCTGGAATGCGCTGCCAGGCAAGGTGGTGGAGGCGGACACACTGGGAGCATTTAAGACTTATCTAGATAGCCACATGACCGGAGTGGGAATGGAGGGATACAAAAGAATGGTCTAGTTTGGACCAGGGAGCGGCGCGGGCTTGGAGGGCCGAAGGGCCTGTTCCTGTGCTGTATTGTTCTTTGTTCTTTGTACCACTTCCACAGGTTCCCCATTGTCCACTGCACATGTAATGTTCTCAAAGAATTCTACCAAATTAGTCAAAATGACCTTCCTTTCATGAGCCCATGCTGCATCTTACCAATGGGACAATTTATGTCCAGATGTCTCGCTATTTCTTCCTTGATGATAGATTCAAGCATTTTCCCGACTACAGAAGTTAAGCTAACCGGCCTATAGTTACCCGCCTTTTGTCTACCTCCTTTTTTAAACAGTGGCGTCACATTTGCTGTTTTCCAATCTGTGGGAAGCACCCCAGAGTCCAGTGAGTTTTGGTAAATTACCACTAGTGCATTTGCTATTTCTCCCGCCATCTCTTTTAGTTCCCTGGGATGCATTCCATCAGGACCAGGAGACTTGCCTACCTTTAGCCCCATTAACTTGCCCAACACTACCTCTTTCGTGATAATGATAGTTTCTAGATTCTCACCTGCCATAGCCTCCCTGTCATCAACTTTTGGCATGTTATTTGTATCTTCCACTGTGAAGACCAACACAAAATACCTGTTCAATGCCTCAGCCATTTCCTCATTTCCAGTTATTACATCCCCCTTCTCATCCTCTAAAGGACCAATGTTTACTTTCGCCACTCTTTTTCGTTTTATATAACTGCCTCTGAATCCAGGGAATTTTGGATTGGTGGTATCCTCACTGTTTCCCTCTCCGAGTATGGAATCACAGAATCTTTCCAATGCAGTAAGAGGCCATTTGGCCCATCCAGTCTGCACTGGCTCTCTGAAAGAGCATTCTACCTAATCTCACCCCCCTTGCCTTATCCCCATAACCTGGTACATTCTTCCTTCTGAGATAACTATCTCTGTCGAACTTGCCTCCACCTCCCTCTCAGGAAGTTTATTCCAGACTCCAATCACCCTCTGGGTGAAAACCTTATCCCTCACTTCACTGCCACCCTTTTACCCATTATTTTGTCTCTGTTCCCTCTAGTTCTTGGTGCTCTCCTGAGAACGAACAGTTTCTCACTATTTACCCTGTCCTTACCCCTCAAGATTTTGGATATCTCTATCAAGTCTCCTCTCAGCCTTCTGTTCTCCAAGGAAAAGAGGCCCAACCTCTCCAATTTGTCCTCATAACTGCAGTTCCTTATCCCTGGAATCATTCTTGTCAACCTCCTCTGGACCCTCTCCAATGTTTTCACATCCTTCCATGGAATCATAGAATTCATACAGTGCAGAAGGAGGCCATTTGGCCCATTGAGACTGCACCGACTCTCCGCAAGAGCATGTGAGCCAGGCCCACACTGCTCTATCCCCGTGCATTCACCATGGTCAATCCATTTAACCTGCACATCTTTGGAGTGTGGGAGGAAACCCACACAGACACAGGGAGAACGTGCAGAATCTACACAGACAGTGACCCAAGCCGAAATCAAACCCGGGTCTTTGGCGCTGTGAGACAGCAGTGCGAACCACTGCACCACCATGTCAGCCTCAAGTATGGTGCCCAGGACTGGACGCATTCTCCAGATGAGGCCTAACTGAGATATGTTCAACATGACCTCCTTACTCTTGTGCCCAATGCCCTTATTAATAAAACCTTAGATACTATCTCTCTCAACTATTCTCTGAAAATGCCCTGCTACCTTCACTGACTTATGTACATATACACCAAGGTCCCTTTGTTCCTGCACCTTCTGTAGTTTCTCCCTTTGTTTTATATTGTCTACGTTCTTCCTGTCAAAACAAATGACATCATAATTCTCTGCATTGAACTTCATCTGTCACTTGTCTGCCCAATCAAATCATATGTCTGTGTCCTTTGGAAGCACAAGACAATCTTCATCATAGTTGACAACACTTCCAATCTTCATATTATCCACAAATTTGGAAATCCTGCCCTGCACATCTCAGCCGAAGTCATTAATATGTATCAGCAAGAGCAAAAGTCCCAACATTAATCCCTGAGGAATTCCACTCCAAACCTTCCTCCAATCTGAAAACAACTATTTATCACTAGTCTCTGTTCCTGACACTCAGCCAATTCCTTATCCAAGAGATTTCCGTTTTATTCCATCAGCTGGAATTTTGTTCACATATTTATGTCCAAATTACCGACATGAACTCTCACCCCAGGAGAATGTCTGCACCCTCTCTCCATCACGCTGGCATCAGCCAGGTAGCATTGAAGTGTGGACCACTCTATTTGATCAAACCTGACTACATAAATCATGAAAAAACAGATTTCGGAGTATGTTCCATTCACATTATTGATATAAATTTGCAAAATACGTTGCTAACTATTGTGATGAGGCAAAGACTGACAGACTGGGAGAACCCATTTACTTCTGGCTGGAGATGAGTTCATTCTGTTTGAACCAATGTCTCTCATCACCTCGACTAATGTAATTTTTAAAAATTCATTCATGGGACACGGGCGTCGCTGGCTGGCAAGCATTTATTGCCCATCCCGAGTTGTCCGAGGGCAGTTGAGAGTCAACCACATTGCTGTGGCTCTGGAGTCACATGTAGGCCAGACCAGGTAAGGACGGCAGATTTCCTTCCCGAAAGGACATTAGTGAACCAGATGGGTTTTTTCGACAATCGACAATGGTTTCATGGTCATCAGTAGATTCTTAATTGCAGATTTTTTTATTGAATTCAAATTTCACCATCTGCCGTGGTGGGATTCGAACCCGGGTCCCCAGAACATTCGCTGAGGTTCTGGATCAAAACTCCAGCGATAACAACACTAGGTTATCACCTCCCCTAATGCTGTTTTCAAATGTAGTCAGTATTCTAATGTAGCAACTGCAGCAATCAAAAAGGGCACAGCAAGATCCCACAAACAGCAATGTGAGAGTGAGGGTGTGAGAGTGAGGATCCGAGAGTGAGCAAACACTCTGTGTTTGTGGATTTGGGATGGATATTGATCAGGACACTGGGGGGAAATTCCCCGCTCTTCAAAGAGTGGCTGTTGAATCTTTTCTACCCTCTGTCGATGACATAAGTAGCCTCACCAACTCTTCGTCCAAACAACAACCTTGTCAAAGCAATGTTTTCACACGGAGTTTAGAAAGAATCAGAAAATCCTTGTTCCGAAAAGCAGTGGATCGAGAGAGAGAAATCAGCCCTGGTTCCAGCTCCTGATCTCCACCCAGAGGTTACTGGAGGCAAGTGTTCATGATCCAACCACACTCTGTCCTCACACTACCCTGGCTGCCTTCCCCTCTGTCACCCTGTGTAAAATTCAGCTCATTCCAAACCCCTGCTACCTGGATCCCAGCTCTGGCCTGGTCTGTTCACACACCACCCGCGCTGACCCAGGTTAAAACTGAGATCGCCAGGAAGTGACGGGTAGAATCCCAATCTTTTATTTGTAGATACAACCTAAAATCAGCCCCGCAGGTGGAGGAGGTGGATAAGAAGGCGTATGGTGTGCTGGCCTTTACCAATCGAGGGATTGAGTTTAGGAGTCTGGAGATAATGATGCAGCTATATAAGACCCTCGTCAGACCCCACTTGGAGTACTGTGCTCAGTTCTGGTCGCCTCATTACAGGAAGGATGTGGAAAAGATTGAGAGGGTGCAGAGGAGATTTACAAGGATGTTGCCTGGATTGAGTGGCATGCCTTATGAGGATGGGCTGAGGGAGCTCGGTCTTTTCTCCTTGGAGAGACGTAGGATGAGAGGAGACCTAATAGAGGTGTATAAGATGTTGAGAGGCATAGATCGGTTGGACTCTCCGAGGCTCTTTCCCAGGATGGAAATGTCTGCTACGAGAGGACACAGGTTTAGGGTGCTGGGGGGTAGGTACAGGGGAGATGTTAGGGGTAAGTTTTTCACACAGAGGGTGGTGGGCGAGTGGAATCGGCTGCCGTCAGTGGTGGTGGAGGCGAACTCAATAGGGTCTTTTAAGAGACTCCTGGATGAGTGCATGGAGCGTAATAGGATGGAGGGTTATAGGTAGGTCTAGAAGGTAGGGATGTGTTCGGCACAACTTGTGGGGCCGAAGAGCCTGTTTGTGCTGTAGTTTTTCTATGTTTCTATGTTTCTACACCGTGTATCTCCCACAGGCCGGCCCACTGGCAGGCTCCTTGATATGCGAGTCCAGTGGAGTCTCCTCTCCACTTGGTATCATTACAACACCCAGTTAAACACAATTATAGATTCCCTCTCTCCAAATAAAAATAACAAAAATAAACCTTTCTGCATGCACAAAATATCAACTCACACCCTCACTCACTCACTCGCCCGCTCACTTATACCCTCGCTCACTCACTCAAACCCTCGCTCTCTCACTCACTCTCACACACTCACTCACTCCCTCGCTCACTTACACCCTCACCAACTCCCTCATTCAGTTATTCATTCACTCACTCCCTCGTTTGCTATCTCACTCCCTCACTGAATGTTTTGATCTGCAAGCAGGGACAGAATGTAACATGGCAAATTTACGGATGATACTAAAATAGGTGGGAAAGCAGGCAGTGAAAAGGATATAAAGATTTTACAGATGGATAGAGATAGGCTAGGAGAATGGGCCAAAATTTGGCAGATGGAGTTTAATGTGGAGAAGTGCGAGGTTATCCATTTTGGCAGAAAAAGCAGAAAGGCAAATTATTACCGAAATGGAAAGTAGATTCAAAGTGCATCGGGGCAGAGGGATCTGGGTGTCCTTGTTCTGGGCAGAGGGATCTGGGTGTCCTTGTTCTGGGCAGAGGGATCTGGGTGTCCTTGTTAGAACCATAGAAAATTACAGCTCAGAAACGGGCCTTTTGGCCCTTCTTGTCTGTGCCGAACCATTTTTTGCCTAGTCCCACTGACCTGCACTTGGACCATATCCCTCCACACCCCTCTCATCCATGAACCTGTCCAAGTTTTTCTTAAATGTTAAAAAGCATAAAAAAACATAAAAAGCATTTACTACTTTATCCGGCAGCTCATTCCACACTCCCACCACTCTCTGCGTGAAGAAGCCCCCCCTAATATTCCCTTTAAACTTTTCTCCTTTCACCCTTAACCCATGCCCTCTGGTTTTTTTCTCCCCGAGCCTCAGCGGAAAAAGCCTGCTTGCATTCACTCTATCTATACCCGTCAAAATCTTATACAACTCGATCAAATCTCCCCTCAATCTTCTACGCTGCAGGGAATAAAGTCCCAACCTATTCAATCTCTCTCTGTAACTCAGCTTCTCAAGTCCCGGCAACATCCTTGTGAACCTTCTCCACACTCTTTCAACCTTATTTACATCCTTCCTGTAACTAGGTGACCAAAACTGTACACAATACTCCAAATTCGGCCTCACCAATGCCTTATATAACCTTACCATAACACTCCAACTTTTATACTTGATACTCCGATTTATAAAGGCCAATGTACCAAAGGCACTCTTTACGACCCTATCCACCTGTGACGTCACTTTTAGGGAATTCTGTACCTGTATTCCCAGATCCCTCTGTTCAACTGCACTCTTCAGACTCCTACCATTTACCCTGTACGTTCTACTTTGGTTTGTCCTTCCAATGTGCAATATCTCACACTTGTCTGCGTTAAATTCCATTTGCCATTTTTCAGCCCATTTTTCTAGTTGGTCCAAATCCCTCTGCAAGCTTTGAAAACCTTCCTCACTGTCCACTGCACCTCCAATCTTTGTATCATCAGCAAACTTGCTGATCCAATTTACCACATTATCATCCAGATCATTGATATAGATGACAAACAACAATGGACCCAACACCGATCCCTGCGGCACACCACTAGTCACAGGCCTCCACTCAGAGAAGCAATCCTCCACAACCACTCTCTGGCTTCTTCCATTGAGCCAGTGTCTAATCCAATTTACTACCTCCCCATGTATACCTAGCGACTGAACCTTCCTAACTAACCTCCCATGAGGGACCTTGTCAAAGGCCTTGCTGAAATCCAGGTAGACAACATCCACCGCCTTCCCTTCATCTACTTTCCTCGTAACCTCCTCGAAAAACTCTAATCGATTGGTCAAACATGACCTACCACGCACAAAGCCATGTTGACTCTCCCTAATAAGTCCCTGTCTATCCAAATATTTGTAGATCCTATCCCTTATCACACCTTCCAATAACTTGCCCACCACCGACGTCAAACTTACTGGCCTATAATTTCCCGGATTTCTTTTGGAACCTTTTTTAAACAACGGAACAACATGAGCCACCCTCCAATCATCCGGCACCTCCCCCGTGAATACTGACATTTTAAATATGTCTGCCAGGGCCCCTGCAAGTTCAACACTTGCTTCCCTCAAGGTCCGTGGGAATACCCTGTCTGGTCCTGGGGATTTATCCACTCTGATTTGCCTCAAGACAGCGAGCACCTCCTCCCCTTTAATCTGTAAAGGTTCCATGACCTCCCTACCTGTTTGCCCTATTTCCGTAGACTCCATGCCCGTTTCCTCAGTAAATACGGATGCAAAAAAACCATTTAGTATCTCCCCCATCTCTTTTGGTTCCATACACAGTCTACCACTCTGGTCTTCAAGAGGACCAATTTTATCCCTCACTATCCTTTTGCTCCTAACATACCTATAGAAGCTCTTTGGATTTTCCTTCACTTTGTCTGCCAAAGCAACCTCATGTCTTCTTTTAGCCCTCCTGATTTCCCTCTTAAGTAGCTTCTTGCACTTTTTATACTCCTCGAGCATCTGATCTGTTCCTTGCTGCCTGTACATTTCATACAACTCTCTCTTCCTCTTAATCAGTGTTACAATCTCCCTCGAGAACCAAGGTTCCTTATTCCGATTTACTTTGCCTTTAATCCTGACAGGAACATACAAACTCTGCACTCTCAAAATTTCTCCTTTGAAGGCCTCCCACTTTCCATTTACATCCTGACCAGAGAACAGCCTGTGCCAATCCACACTTCCCAGATCCCTTCTCATTTCATCAAATTTGGCCTTTTTCCAGTTCAGAACATCAACCCGAGGACCAGATCTATCCTTATCCACGATCAGGTTGAAACTAATGGCATTATGATCACTGGATCCAAAGTGTTCCCTCACACTCACATCCATCACCTGCCCTAACTCATTTCCCAATAGGAGATCCAATATCGCATCCTCTCTAGTTGGCACCTCTATATACTGATGTAGAAAATTCTCCTGGACACATTTTACAAACTCTACCCCGTCTAAACCTTTAACAGTATGCGAGTCCCAATCTATATGTGGAAAATTAAAATCCCCTAATGTCACAACTTTGTTCTGGGCAGAGGGATCTGGGTGTCCTTGTTCTGTAAGAAGTTTAACAACACCAGGTTAAAGTCCAACAGGTTTATTTGGTAGCAAAAGCCACACAAGCTTTCGGAGCTCTAAGCCCCTTCTTCAGGTGAGTGGGAATTCTGTTCACAAACAGAGCTTATAAAGACACAGACTCAAGTTACATGAATAATGGTTGGAATGCGAATACTTACAACTAATCAAGTCTTTAAGAAACAAAACAACGTGAGTGGAGAGAGCATCAAGACAGGCTAAAAAGATGTGTATTGTCTCCAAGATGCTCTCTCCACTCACATTGTTTCGTTTCTTAAAGACTTGATTAGTTGTAAGTATTCGCATTCCAACCATTATTCATGTAAATTGAGTCTGTGTCTTTATAAGCTCTGTTTGTGAACAGAATTCCCACTCACCTGAAGAAGGGGCTGAGAGCTCCGAAAGCTTGTGTGGCTTTTGCTACCAAATAAACCTGTTGGACTTTAACCTGGTGTTGTTAAACTTTTACTGTGTTTACCCCAGTCCAACGCCGGCATCTCCACATCATGACTACCATCGTCCTTGTTCTGGGCAGAGGGATCTGGGTGTCCGTGTTCTGGGCAGAGGAATCTGGGTGTCTGCATTCGGGGCAGAGGGATCTGGGTGTCTGCGTTCTGGGCAGAGGGATCTGGGTGTCCGTGTTCTGGGCAGAGGGATCTGGGTGTCCTTGTTCTGGGCAGAGGGATCTGGGTGTCTGTGTTCGGGGCAGATGGATCTGGCTGTGTGTGTTCGGGGCAGAGGGATCTGGGTGTCTGTGTTCTGGGCAGAGGGATCTGGGTGCCCTTGTTCTGGGCAGAGGGATCTGGGTGTCTGTGTTCAGGGCAGAGGGATCTGGGTGCCCTTGTTCTGGGCAGAGGGATCTGGGTGTCTGTGTTCGGGGCCGAGGGATCTGGGTGTCAGTGTTCTGGGCAGAGGGATCTGGGTGTCTGTGTTCGGGGCAGAGGGATCTGGGTGTCTGTGTTCTGGGCAGAGGGATCTGGGTGTCTGTGTTCTGGGCAGAGGGATCTGGGTGTCTGTGTTCTGGGCAGAGGGATCTGGGTGTCTGTGTTCTGGGCAGAGGGATCTGGGTGCCCTTGTTCTGGGCAGAGGGATCTGGGTGTCTGTGTTCTGGGCAGAGGGATCTGGGTGTCGTTCTGGGCAGAGTGATCTGGGTGTCTGTGTTCGGGGCAGAGGGATCTGGGTGTCTGTGTTCTGGGCAGAGGGATCTGGGTGTCTGTGTTCTGGGCAGAGGGATCTGGGTGTCTGAGTTCTGGGCAGAGGGATCTGGGTGCCCTTGTTCTGGGCAGAGGGATCTGGGTGTCTGTGTTCTGGGCAGAGGGATCTGGGTGCCCTTGTTCTGGGCAGAGGGATCTGGGTGTCTGTGTTCTGGGCAGAGGGATCTGGGTGTCGTTCTGGGCAGAGGGATCTGGGTGTCTGTGTTCTGGGCAGAGGGATCTGGGTCTGTGTTCTGGGCAGAGGGATCTGGGTGTCTGTGTTCTGGGCAGAGGGATCTGGGTGTCTGTGTTTTGGGCAGAGGGATCTGGGTGTCTGTGTTCGGGGCAGAGGGATCTGGGTGTGTGTGTTCTGGGCAGAGGGATCTGGGTGTCGTTCTGGGCAGAGGGATCTGGGTGTCTGTGTTCTGGGCAGAGGGATCTGGGTGTCAGTGTTCTGGGCAGAGGGATCTGGGTGTGTGTGTTCTGGGCAGAGGGATCTGGGTGTGTGTGTTCTGGGCAGAGCGATCTGGATGTCTGTGTTCTGGGCAGAGGGATCTGGGTGTTGTTCTGGGCAGAGGGATCTGGGTGCCTGTGTTCTGGGCAGAGGGATCTGGGTGTGTGTGTTCTGGGCAGAGGGATCTGGGTGCCTGTGTTCTGGGCAGAGGGATCTGGGTGTGTGTGTTCTGGGCAGAGGGATCTGGGTGTGTGTGTTCTGGGCAGAGGGATCTGGGTGTGTGTGTTCGGGGCAGAGGGATCTGGGTGTCTGTGTTCTGGGCAGAGGGATCTGGGTGTCAGTGTTCTGGGCAGAGGGATCTGGGTGTGTGTGTTCTGGGCAGAGGGATCTGGGTGTCTGTGTTCGGGGCAGAGGGATCTGGGTGTCTGTGTTCGGGGCAGAAGGATCTGGGTGTGTGTGTTCAGGAGACGGAGGAAGTCGGTATGCGGGTGCAGCATGGAATAAAAAAGGCCAATGGGATGTTGGCATTTATTGCAAAGCGACTGGGGTATAAAAGTAGAGAGGTGTTGCTGCAATTGTACAGGGTGTTGGTGAGACCACACCTGGAGTATTGTGTCCAGTTTTGTTCTCCTTATTTGAGGAAGGATGTGGTGGCATTGGAGGCCGTTCAGAAGAGGCTCACCTGATTGATTCCGGGAATGAAAGGGTTGACGTATGAGGAGAGATTAAACAGTTTGGGCTTGTACTCGCTGGGGTTTAGAAGGATAAGAACATAAGAACATATGAACTAGGAGCAGGAGCAGGCCATCTGGCCCCTCGAGCCTGCTCCGCCATTTAATAAGATCGTGGCTGATCTTTTTGTGGACTCAGCTCCACTTACCCGCCCGCTCACCGTAACCCTTAATTTCTTTACTGTTCAAAAATGTATCTATCCTTGCCTTAAAAACATTCAATGAGGTAGCCTCAACTGCTTCACTGGGCAGGGAATTCCACAGATTCACAACCCTTTTTGTGAAGAAGTTCCTCCTCAACTCAGTGCTAAATCTACTTCTCCTTATTTTGAGGCTATGCCCCCTAGTTCTAGTTTCACCCGCCAGTGGAAACAACTTCCCTGCTTCTATCTTATCTATTCCCTTCATAATCTTATATGTTTCGATGAGATCTCCCCTCATTCTTCTGAATTCCAATGAGTATAGCCCCAGTCTACTCAGTCTCTCCTCATGGGTACCGGTAGACAGGAAGGTGGGTTGAAGTGTGTCTACTTCAATGCAAGGAGCATCCAGAACAAGGTAGTTGAACTTGGGGCGTGGATTGGTACTTGGGACTACGATGTTGTGGCCATTACGGAGACGTGGGTAGAACAAGGACAGGAATGGTTGTTGGACGTTCCGGGGTATAGATGTTTCAGTAAGTGTAGGGAAGCTGGTAAAAGAGGTGGAGGAGTGGCATTGTTAATCAAGGATAGTTTAACGGCTGCGGAAAGGCACTTCGAGGGGGATCTGCACACTGAGGTAATATGGGCTGAGGTTAGAAATAGGAAAGGAGCAGTCACGTTGTTAGGAGTTTACTATAGGCCCCCAAATAGTAATAGAGATGTGGAGGAAGAAATTGCTAAGCAAATTATGGATATGTGTGGGGGTCACAGGGTAGTTGTCATGGGGGACTTTAACTTTCCAAATATTGATTGGAACCTTTGTAGGTCAAATAGTTCGGATGGGGCAGTTTTTGAGCAGTGTGTGCAGGAGGGTTTCCTGACACAATATGTGGATAGGCCGACAAGAGGTGAGGTCACATTGGATTTGGTACTGGGAAATGAACCGGGCCAAGTGTTAGATTTGGTTGTGGGAGAGCACTTTGGAGATAGTGACCACAATTCGGTGTCTTTTGTTATTGCAATGGAGAGGGATAGGGCCATACGGCAGGGCAAGGTTTACAATTGGGGGAGAGGTAATTATGATGCGATTATGCAAGAATTAGGGGGCATAAGTTGGGAACAGAAACTGTCAGAGAAAGGAACTAATGAAAAGTGGAACTTTTTCAAGGAACAAATACTGGATGTCCTTGATAGGTATGTCCCTGTCAGGCAGGGAGGAAATGGCCAAGTGAGGGAACCATGGTTCACAAAAGAGGTGGAATGTCTTGTGAAAAGGAAGAGGGAAGCTTATGTAGGGATGAGGAAACAAGGTTCAGATGGCTCGATTGAGGGTTACAAGTTAGCAAGAATGAGCTGAAAAAGGGGCTTAGGAGAGCTAGGAGGGGACACGAGAAGTCCTTGGTGGGTCGGATCAAGGAAAACCCCAAGGCTTTTTACTCTTATGTGAGGAATAAAAGAATGACCAGGGTGAGGTTAGGGCCGGTCAAGGACAGTAGTGGGAACTTGTGTATGGAGTCAGTAGAGATAGGCGAGGTGATGAATGAATACTTTTCTTCAGTGTTCACCAAGGAGAGGGGCCATGTTTTTGAGGAAGAGAAGGTGTTACAGGCTAATAGGCTGGAGGAAATAGATGTTCGGAGGGAGGATGTCCTGGCAGTTGTGAATAAACTGAAGGTGGATAAGTCCCCTGGGCCTGATTAAATGTATCCTAGGATTCTTTGGGAGGCAAGGGATGAGATTGCAGAGCCTTTGGCTTTGATCTTTGGGTCCTCACTGTCCACGGGGATGGTGCCAGAGGACTGGAGAATGGCGAATGTTGTTCCTCTGTTTAAGAAAGGGAATAGAAATGACCCTGGTAATTATAGACCGGTTAGTCTTACTTCGGTGGTTGGTAAATTGATGGAAAAGGTCCTTAGAGATGGGATTTACGACCATTTAGAAAGATGCGGATTAATCCGGGATAGTCAGCACGGATTCGTGAAGGGCAAGTCGTGCCTCACAAATTTGATAGAATTTTTTGAGGAGGTAACTAAGTGTGTTGATGAAGGTAGGGAAGTTGATGTCATATACATGGATTTTAGTAAGGCGTTTGATAAGGTCCCCCATGGTCGGCTTATGATGAAACTGAGGAGGTGTGGGATAGAGGGAAAGTTGGCCGATTGGATAGGTAACTGGCTGTCTGATCGAAGACAGAGGGTGGTGGTCGATGGAAAATTTTCGGATTGGAGGCAGGTTGTTAGCGGAGTGCCGCAGGGATCAGTGCTTGGTCCTCTGCTCTTTGTGATTTTTATTAATGACTTAGAGGAGGGGGCTGAAGGGTGGATCAGTAAATTTGCTGATGACACCAAGATTGGTGGAGTAGTGGATGAGGTGGAGGGCTGTTGTAGGCTGCAAAGAGACATAGATAGGATGCAAAGCTGGGCTGAAAAATGGCAAATGGAGTTTAACCCTGATAAATGTGAGGTGATTCATTTTGGTAGGACAAATTTAAATGTGGATTACAGGGTCAAAGGTAGGGTTCTGAAGACTGTGGAGGAACAGAGAGATCTTGGGGTTCATATCCACAGATCTCTAAAAGTTGCCACTCAAGTGGACAGAGATGTGAAGAAGGCCTATATTGTGTTAGCTTTTATTAACAGGGGGTTGGAGTTTAAGAGCCGTGGGGTTATGCTGCAACTGTACAGGACCTTGGTGAGACCACATTTGGAATATTGTGTGCAGTTCTGGTCACCTCACTATAAGAAGGATGTGGAAGCGCTGGAAAGAGTGCAGAGGAGATTGACCAGGATGCTGCCTGGTTTGGAGGGTAGGTCTTATGAGGAAAGGTTGAGGGAGCTAGGGCTGTTCTCTCTGGAGCGGAGGAGGCTGAGGGGAGACTTAATAGAGGTTTATAAAATGATGAAGGGGATAGATAGAGTGAACGTTCAAAGACTATTTCCTCGGGTGGATGGAGCTATTACAAGGGGGCATAACTATAGGGTTCGTGGTGGGAGATATAGGAAGGATATCAGAGATAGGTTCTTTACGCAGAGAGTGGTTGGGGTGTGGAATGGACTGCCTGCAGTGATAGTGGAGTCAGACACTTTAGGAACATTTAAGCGGTTATTGGATAGGCACATGGAGCACACCAGGATGATAGGGAGTGGGATAGCTTGATCTTGGTTTCAGATAAAGCTCGACACAACATCGTGGGCCGAAGGGCCTGTTCTGTGCTGTACTGTTCTATGTTCTATAAGCCAACTCTCTCAACTCCGGAATCAACCTAGTGAATCTCCTCTGCACTCCCTCCAGTGCCAGTATATCCTTTCTCAAGTAAGGAGACCAAAACTGTACACAGTACTCCAGGTGTGGCCTCACCAGCACCTTATACAGCTGCAACATAATCTCGCTGTTTTTAAACTCCATCCCTCTAGCAATGAAGGACAAAATTCCATTTGTCTTCTTAATTACCTGCTGCACCTGCAAACCAACTCCTTAAGATTCCTGCACAAGGACACCCAGGTCCCTCTGCACAGCAGCATGCTGCAATTTTTTACCATTTAAATAATAGTCCATTTTGCTGTTATTCCTACCAAAATGGATGGCCTCACATTTACCAACATTGTACTCCATCTGCCAGACCCTCGCCCACTACTAAGATTATCTATATCCCTTTGCAGATTTTCAGCGTCCTCTGCACACTTTGCTCTTCCACCCACCTTAGTGTCATCTGCGAATTTTGACACACTACACTTGGTCCTCAAGATGAGAGGATGAGAGGGGATCTGGTCGAGGTATATAAAATACTAAAAGGGATTGATAAAGTAAATGTAGACCAAATGTTTCCCCTTGTGGGGCAATCTCGAAAGAGAGGTCACAGGTATAGGTTGAGAGGCGGTAGATTTAAAACTGAGATGAAGAGGACCTACTTCTCGCAGAGGGGGGTGAATTTGTGGAACTCGCTGCCCCATCGCGCGGTGGAGTCTGAATCATTGAATGGTTTCAAGAAGGAGATGGATGTATTTCTAATAAAAAAAAAGGGGTAAGGGGATGTGGGGAACAGGTGGGGAGGTGGATTTGAGACCAGGGAGAGATCAGCCATGATCTGATTTAATGGCGGAGCAGGCTCGAAGGCTGAATTTGCCGACTTCTGTTCCTATTCCGACGTTCCGATGTTTCTCTGTAAACTATTTTATCCTCTTTACAGCCTGCCTTTCCTTCCACCTTTGCATTAGGTGTAAATTGAACCACAGTACACTCTGTTCCTTCCTCCAAATCATTCATGTACATTGTGAGGAGTTACGGTCCCAGCACTGATCCCTGTGACATTCCACTGGTTACTGCCCTCCAACCCGAGAAAGACCCCTTATCACGACTCACTGCTTCCTGTTAGTTTGGTTTTACTATTTCTGGGATGTTTGGAGAATCCTCTACAGTAAAGTATCTATTCAGCTCCTCTGTCATTTCCCTGTTACCAGAATGACTTCCCCAGTTTCATTCTCTCAGGGACCAATGCTTTCTTTTACTTTTGTCTTCCTTTTAATGTATTTATAAAGCTCTAATTGTCTGTTTTTGTCTTTCTCGATAACTTGCCCTCAGTTTATTTTCTCCTTCCTGATTATTTCTTCAGCCCATCTTTGCTGCATTCGGAATCGAGACTGGCGCTAACGTTTACCAGTTTCTATGTTTCAGCCTAAAACCCCCCTGAACACCCTCCCCCGCCACTCCCTCCCCTCCCCCTCCCCTCGCCATCCCCTCCCCTCCCCTCGCCACCCCCTCCCCTCCCCTCGCCACCCCCTCCCCACGCCACCCCCTCCTCTCGCCACTCCCTCCCCTCCCCTCGCCACCCCCTCCCGTCCCCTCCCCTCCCTCGCCACCCCCTCCCCTCCCCTCGCCACCCCCGTCCCCCCGCCACCCACCTCCCCTCCCCTCCCCCAGCCACCCCCCTCCCCTCCCCTCCCCCAGCCAACCCCTCCCCTCCCCCCGCCACCCCCTCCCCTCCCCCCACCACCCCCGCCATCCCCTCCCCTCCCCCCGCCACCCCCTCCCCTCCCCCCGCCACCCCCTCCCCTCCCCCCGCCACCCCCTCCCCTCCCCCCGCCACCCCCACCATCCCCTCTCCTCCCCCTGCCATCCCCTCCCCCTCCCCTCCCCCCGCCGCCTCCCTCCCTCCCTCCCCTCCCCTCGCCACACCCCACCACCCGCCACCACCTCCCCTCCCCCCACCACCCCCCTCCCCCCGCCACCCCTCCCCCAGCCACCCCCCTCTCTTCCACCCGCCACCCCCTTCCCTCCCCTCCCCCGCCACCCCCTTCCCTCCCCTCCCCCCGCCACCCCCTTCCCTCCCCTCCCCCCGCCACCCCTTCCCTCCCCTCCCCCCGCCACCCCTTCCCTCCCCTCCCCTCCCCCCGCCACCCCTTCCCTCCCCTCCCCCCGTCACCCCCTTCCCTCCCCTCCACGCCCCCCGCCATCCCCTTCCCTCCCCTCCCCTCCCCTCCACTCCCCCGCCACCCCCTTCCCTCCCCTTCACTCCCACCGCCACCCCCTTCCCTCCCCTCCACTCCCCCGCCACCCCCCTCCCGTCACCCCGCCACACCCCTCCCCTCCCCTCCCCCCGCCAACCCCTCCCCTCACCCCGCCACCCCCTCCCTCACCCCGCCACCCCCTCCCCTCACCCCGCCACCCCCTCCCCTCACCCCGCCACCCCCTCCCTCCCCGCCACCCCTCCCCTCCCCCGCCACCCCCTCCCCCCGCCACCCCCCTCCCCTCCCCCCGCCAACCCCCTCCCCCCGCCACCCCCCTCCCCTCCCCC
>NW_027592754.1:0-46195 GCF_964213995.1 Mustelus asterias
CGGTCGGAACCAAGGTCCGGGGCAGGCGCCTCGGAATCAAGGTATGGGGGTAGCGTTCTGAGCCGAGGTCCAGGCGCTGGACGGAACCGAGGTCCGGGGTGCCGGTCGGAACCGAGGTCCGGGGTGGCGGTCGGAACCGAGGTCCTGGGTGGCGGTCGGAACCGAGGTCCTGGGCGGCGGTCGGAACCGAGGTCCGGGGTGGCGGTCGGTACGGAGGTCCGGGCCGGCATTCGGAACCGAGGTCCGGGGCGGCGGTCGGAACCGAGGTCCGGGCGGCGGTCGGAACCGAGGTCCGGGGCGGCGGTCGGAACCGAGGTCCGGGGCGGCGGTCGGAACCGAGGTCCGGGCGGCGGTCGGAACCGAGGTCCGGGGCGGCGGTCGGAACCGAGGTCCGGGGCGGCGGTCGGAACCGAGGTCCGGGGCGGCGGTCGGAACCGAGGTCCGGGGCGGCGGTCGGAACCGAGGTCCGGGCGGCGGCGAACCGAGGTCCGGGGCGGCGGTCGGAACCGAGGTCCGGGCGGCGGTCGGAACCGAGGTCCGGGGCGGTCGGAACCGAGGTCCGGGGCGGCGGTCGGAAACGAGGTCCGGGGCGGCGGTCGGAAACCGAGGTCCGGGGCGGCGGTCGGAACGAGGTCCGGGGCGGCGGTCGGAAACGAGGTCCGGCGGCGGGATTCGGAAACCGAGGTCCGGGGCGGCGGTCGGAACGAGGTCCGGGGCGGCGGTCGGAAACGAGGTCCGGGGCGGCGGTCGGAAACGAGTCCGGGGCGGCGGTCGGAACCGAGGTCCGGGGCGGCGGTCGGAACCGAGGTCCGGGGCGGCGGTCGGAACCGAGGTCCGGGCGGCGGTCGGAACCGAGGTCCGGGGCGGCGGTCGGAACCGAGGTCCGGGGCGGCGGTCGGAACCGAGGTCCGGGGCGGCGGTCGGAACCGAGGTCCGGGGCGGCGGTCGGAACCGAGGTCCGGGGCGGCGGTCGGAACCGAGGTCCGGGGCGGCGGTCGGAACCGAGGTCCGGGGCGGCGGTCGGAACCGAGGTCCGGGGCGGCGGTCGGAACCGAGGTCCGGGGCGGCGGTCGGAACCGAGGTCCGGGGCGGCGGTCGGAACCGAGGTCCGGGGCGGCGGTCGGAACCGAGGTCCGGGGCGGCGGTCGGAACCGAGGTCCGGGGCGGCGGTCGAACCGAGGTCCGGGGCGGCGGTCGGAACCGAGGTCCGGGGCGGCGGTCGGAACCGAGGTCCGGGGCGGCGGTCGGAAACCGAGGTCCGGGGCGGCGGTCGGAAACGAGGTCCGGGCGGCGGTCGGAAACGAGGTCCGGGGCGGCGGTCGGAAACGAGGTCCGGGGCGGCGGTCGGAAACGAGGTCCGGGGCGGCGGTCGGAAACGAGATCCGGGGCGGCGGTCGGAAACGAGGTCCGGGGCGGCGGTCGGAAACGAGGTCCGGGGCGGCGGTCGGAAACGAGGTCCGGGGCGGCGGTCGGAAACGAGGTCCGGGGCGGCGGTCGGAACCGAGGTCCGGGGCGGCGGTCGGAACCGAGGTCCGGGGCGGCGGCGCGGAACCGAGGTCCGGGGCGGCGGTCGGAACCGAGGTCCGGGGCGGCGGTCGGAACCGAGGTCCGGGGCGGCGGTCGGAACCGAGGTCCGGGGCGGCGGTCGGAACCGAGGTCCGGGGCGGCGGTCGGAACCGAGGTCCGGGCGGCGGTCGGAAACGAGGTCCGGGGCGGCGGTCGGAAACGAGGTCCGGGGCGGCGGTCGGAACGAGGTCCGGGGCGGCGGTCGGAAACCGAGGTCCGGGGCGGCGGTCGGAAAAGAGGTCCGGGGCGGCGGTCGGAAACGAGGTCCGGGGCGGCGGTCGGAAACGAGGTCCGGGGCGGCGGTCGGAACCGAGGTCCGGGGCGGCGGTCGGAACCGAGGTCCGGGGCGGCGGTCGGAACCGAGGTCCGGGGGCGGCGGTCGGAACCGAGGTCCGGGGCGGCGGTCGGAAACGAGGTCCGGGGCGGCGGTCGGAACCGAGGTCCGGGGCGGCGGTCGGAACCGAGGTCCGGGGCGGCGGTCGGAACCGAGGTCCGGGCGGCGGTCGGAACCGAGGTCCGGGGCGGCGGTCGGAACCGAGGTCCGGGGCGGCGGTCGGAACCGAGGTCCGGGGCGGCGGTCGGAACCGAGGTCCGGGGCGGCGGTCGGAACCGAGGTCCGGGGCGGCGGTCGGAACCGAGGTCCGGGGCGGCGGTCGGAACCGAGGTCCGGGGCGGCGGTCGGAACCGAGGTCCGGGGCGGCGGTCGGAACCGAGGTCCGGGGCGGCGGTCGGAACCGAGGTCCGGGGCGGCGGTCGGAACCGAGGTCCGGGGCGGCGGTCGGAACCGAGGTCCGGGGCGGCGGTCGGAACCGAGGTCCGGGGCGGCGGTCGGAACCGAGGTTCCGGGGCGGCGGTCGGAACCGAGGTCCGGGGCGGCGGTCGGAAACGAGGTCCGGGGCGGCGGTCGGAACCGAGGTCCGGGGCGGCGGTCGGAACCGAGGTCCGGGGCGGCGGTCGGAACCGAGGTCCGGGGCGGCGGTCGGAACCGAGGCCCGGGGCGGCGGTCGGAACCGAGGTCCGGGGGCGGCGGTCGGAACCGAGGTCCGGGCGGCGGTCGGAACCGAGGTCCGGGGCGGCGGTCGGAACCGAGGTCCGGGGCGGCGGTCGGAAACGAGGTCCGGGTCGGCGGTCGGAAACGAGGTCCGGGGCGGCGGTCGGAACCGAGGTCCGGGGCCGGCGGTCGGAACCGAGGTCCGGGGCGGCGGTCGGAACCGAGGTCCGGGGCGGCGGTCGGAAACGAGGTCCGGGGCGGCGGTCGGAAACGAGGTCCGGGGCGGCGGTCGGAACCGAGGTCCGGGGCGGCGGTCGGAACCGAGGTCCGGGGCGGCGGTCGGAACCGAGGTCCGGGGCGGCGGTCGGAACCGAGGTCCGGGGCGGCGGTCGGAACCGAGGTCCGGGGCGGCGGTCGGAACCGAGGTCCGGGGCGGCGGTCGGAACCGAGGTCCGGGGCGGCGGTCGGAACCGAGGTCCGGGGCGGCGGTCGAACCGAGGTCCGGGGCGGCGGTCGGAAACGAGGTCCGGGGCGGCGGTCGGAACCGAGGTCCGGGGCGGCGGTCGGAACCGAGGTCCGGGGCGGCGGTCGGAACCGAGGTCCGGGGCGGCGGTCGGAACCGAGGTCCGGGGCGGCGGTCGGAACCGAGGTCCGGGGCGGCGGTCGGAAACGAGGTCCGGGGCGGCGGTCGGAAACGAGGTCCGGGGCGGCGGTCGGAAACGAGGTCCGGGGCGGCGGTCGGAAACGAGGTCCGGGGCGGCGGTCGGAAACGAGGTCCGGGGCGGCGGTCGGAAACGAGGTCCGGGGCGGCGGTCGGAAACGAGGTCCGGGGCGGCGGTCGGAAACGAGGTCCGGGGCGGCGGTCGGAAACGAGGTCCGGGGCGGCGGTCGGAAAAGAGGTCCGGGGCGGCGGTCGGAAACGAGGTCCGGGGCGGCGGTCGGAAACGAGGTCCGGGGCGGCGGTCGGAACCGAGGTCCGGGGCGGCGGTCGGAACCGAGGTCCGGGGCGGCGGTCGGAACCGAGGTCCGGGGCGGCGGTCGGAACCGAGGTCCGGGGCGGCGGTCGGAACCGAGGTCCGGGGCGGCGGTCGGAACCGAGGTCCGGGGCGGCGGTCGGAACCGAGGTACGGGGCGGCGGTCGGAACCGAGGTCCGGGGCGGCGGTCGGAACCGAGGTCCGGGGCGGCGGTCGGAACCGAGGTCCGGGGCGGCGGTCGGAACCGAGGTCCGGGGCGGCGGTCGGAACCGAGGTCCGGGGCGGCGGTCGGAACCGAGGTCCGGGGCGGCGGTCGGAACCGAGGTCCGGGGCGGCGGTCGGAACCGAGGTCCGGGGCGACGGTCGGAACCGAGGTCCCGGGCGGCGGTCGGAACCGAGGTCCGGGGCGGCGGTCGGAACCGAGGTCCGGGGCGGCGGTCGGAACCGAGGTCCGGGGCGGCGGTCGGAACCGAGGTCCGGGGCGGCGGTCGGAACCGAGGTCCGGGGCGGCGGTCGGAACCGAGGTCGGGGCGGCGGTCGGAAACGAGGTCCGGGGCGGCGGTCGGAAACGAGGTCCGGGGCGGCGGTCGGAACCGAGGTCCGGGGCGGCGGTCGGAACCGAGGTCCGGGGCGGCGGTCGGAACCGAGGTCCGGGGCGGCGGTCGGAACCGAGGCCGGGGCGGCGGTCGGAACCGAGGTCCGGGGCGGCGGTCGGAACCGAGGTCCGGGGCGGCGGTCGGAACCGAGGTCCGGGGCGGCGGTCGGAAACGAGGTCCGGGGCGGCGGTCGGAAACGAGGTCCGGGTCGGCGGTCGGAAACGAGGTCCGGGGCGGCGGTCGGAAACGAGGTCCGGGGCGGCGGTCGGAAACGAGGTCCGGGGCGGCGGTCGGAAACGAGGTCCGGGGCGGCGGTCGGAAACGAGGTCCGGGGCGGCGGTCGAAACGAGGTCCGGGGCGGCGGTCGGAACCGAGGTCCGGGGCGGCGGTCGGAACCGAGGTCCGGGGCGGCGGTCGGAACCGAGGTCCGGGGCGGCGGTCGGAACCGAGGTCCGGGGCGGCGGTCGGAACCGAGGTCCGGGGCGACGGTCGGAACCGAGGTCCGGGGCGGCGGTCGGAACCGAGGTCCGGGGCGGCGGTCGGAACCGAGGTCCGGGGCGGCGGTCGGAACCGAGGTCCGGGGCGGCGGTCGGAAACGAGGTCCGGGGCGGCGGTCGGAACCGAGGTCCGGGGCGGCGGTCGGAACCGAGGTCCGGGGCGGCGGTCGGAACCGAGGTCCGGGGCGGCGGTCGGAACCGAGGTCCGGGGCGGCGGTCGGAACCGAGGTCCGGGGCGGCGGTCGGAAACCGAGGTCCGGGGCGGCGGTCGGAAACGAGGTCCGGGGCGGCGGTCGGAAACGAGGTCCGGGGCGGCGGTCGGAAACGAGGTCCGGGGCGGCGGTCGGAAACGAGGTCCGGGGCGGCGGTCGGAAACGAGGTCCGGGGCGGCGGTCGGAAACGAGGTCCGGGGCGGCGGTCGGAAACGAGGTCCGGGGCGGCGGTCGGAAACGGAGGTCCGGGGCGGCGGTCGGAACCGAGGTCCGGGGCGGCGGTCGGAACCGAGGTCCGGGGCGGCGGTCGGAAACGAGGTCCGGGCGGCGGTCGGAAACGAGGTCCGGGGCGGCGGTCGGAAACGAGGTCCGGGGCGGCGGTCGGAAACGAGGTCCGGGGCGGCGGTCGGAACCGAGGTCCGGGGCGGCGGTCGGAACCGAGGTCCGGGGCAGGTCCGGGGGCGGCGGTCGGAACCGAGGTCCGGGGCGGCGGTCGGAACCGAGGTCCGGGGCGGCGGTCGGAACCGAGGTCCGGGGCGGCGGTCGGAACCGAGGTCCGGGGCGGCGGTCGGAACCGAGGTCCGGGGCGGCGGTCGGAAACGAGGTCCGGGGCGGCGGTCGGAAACGAGGTCCGGGGCGGCGGTCGGAAACGAGGTCCGGGGCGGCGGTCGGAAACGAGGTCCGGGGCGGCGGTCGGAAAAGAGGTCCGGGGCGGCGGTCGGAAACGAGGTCCGGGGCGGCGGTCGGAAACGAGGTCCGGGGCGGCGGTCGGAACCGAGGTCCGGAGGCGGCGGTCGGAACCGAGGTCCGGGGCGGCGGTCGGAACCGAGGTCCGGGGCGGCGGTCGGAACCGAGGTCCGGGGCGGCGGTCGGAACCGAGGTCCGGGGCGGCGGTCGGAACCGAGGTCCGGGGCGGCGGTCGGAACCGAGGTCCGGGGCGGCGGTCGGAACCGAGGTCCGGGGCGGCGGTCGGAACCGAGGTCCGGGGCGGCGGTCGGAACCGAGGTCCGGGGCGGCGGTCGGAACCGAGGTCCGGGGCGGCGGTCGGAACCGAGGTCCGGGGCGGCGGTCGGAACCGAGGTCCGGGGCGGCGGTCGGAACCGAGGTCCGGGGCGGCGGTCGGAACCGAGGTCCGGGGCGCCGGTCGGAACCGAGGTCCCGGGCGGCGGTCGGAACCGAGGTCCGGGGCGGCGGTCGGAACCGAGGTCCGGGGCGGCGGTCGGAACCGAGGTCCGGGGCGGCGGTCGGAACCGAGGTCCGGGGCGGCGGTCGGAACCGAGGTCCGGGGCGGCGGTCGGAACCGAGGTCCGGGGCGGCGGTCGGAACCGAGGTCCGGGGCGGCGGTCGGAACCGAGGTCCGGGGCGGCGGTCGGAACCGAGGTCCGGGGCGGCGGTCGGAACCGAGGTCCGGGGCGGCGGTCGGAACCGAGGTCCGGGGCGGCGGTCGGAACCGAGGTCCGGGGCGGCGGTCGGAACCGAGGTTCGGGGCGGCGGTCGGAAACGAGGTCCGGGGCGGCGGTCGGAAACGAGGTCCGGGGCGGCGGTCGGAACCGAGGTCCGGGGCGGCGGTCGGAACCGAGGTCCGGGGCGGCGGTCGGAACCGAGGTCCGGGGCGGCGGTCGGAACCGAGGCCCGGGGCGGCGGTCGGAACCGAGGTCCGGGGCGGCGGTCGGAACCGAGGTCCGGGGCGGCGGTCGGAACCGAGGTCCGGGGCGGCGGTCGGAAACGAGGTCCGGGGCGGCGGTCGGAACCGAGGTCCGGGGCGGCGGTCGGAACCGAGGTCCGGGGCGGCGGTCGGAACCGAGGTCCGGGGCGGCGGTCGGAACCGAGGTCCGGGGCGGAGGTCGGAACCGAGGTCCGGGGCCGCGGTCGGAACCGAGGTCCGGGGCGGCGGTCGGAACCGAGGTCCGGGGCGGCGGTCGGAACCAAGGTCCGGGCAGGCGCTCGGAATCAAGGTATGGGGTAGCGTTCTGAGCCGAGGTCCGAGGCGCTGGACGGAACCGAGGTCCGGGGTGCCGGTCGGAACCGAGGTCCGGGGTGGCGGTCGGAACCGAGGTCCTGGGTGGCGGTCGGAACCGAGGTCCTGGGCGGCGGTCGGAACCGAGGTCCGGGGTGGCGGTCGGTACGGAGGTCCGGGCCGGCATTCGGAACCGAGGTCCGGGGCGGCGGTCGGAACCGAGGTCCGGGGCGGCGGTCGGAACCGAGGTCCGGGGCGGCGGTCGGAACCGAGGTCCGGGGCGGCGGTCGGAACCGAGGTCCGGGGCGGCGGTCGGAACCGAGGTCCGGGGCGGCGGTCGGAACCGAGGTCCGGGGCGGCGGTCGGAACCGAGGTCCGGGGCGGCGGTCGGAACCGAGGTCCGGGGCGGCGGTCGGAACCGAGGTCCGGGGCGGCGGTCGGAACCGAGGTCCGGGGCGGCGGTCGGAACCGAGGTCCGGGGCGGCGGTCGGAACCGAGGTCCGGGGCGGCGGTCGGAACCGAGGTCCGGGGCGGCGGTCGGAAACGAGGTCCGGGGCGGCGGTCGGAAACGAGGTCCGGGGCGGCGGTCGGAAACGAGGTCCGGGGCGGCGGTCGGAAACGAGGTCCGGGGCGGCGGTCGGAAACGAGGTCCGGGGCGGCGGTCGGAAACGAGGTCCGGGGCGGCGGTCGGAAACGAGGTCCGGGGCGGCGGTCGGAAACGAGGTTCGGGGCGGCGGTCGGAACCGAGGTCCGGGGCGGCGGTCGGAATCGAGGTCCGGGGCGGCGGTCGGAACCGAGGTCCGGGGCGGCGGTCGGAACCGAGGTCCGGGGCGGCGGTCGGAACCGAGGTCCGGGGCGGCGGTCGGAACCGAGGTCCGGGGCGGCGGTCGGAACCGAGGTCCGGGGCGGCGGTCGGAACCGAGGTCCGGGGCGGCGGTCGGAACCGAGGTCCGGGGCGGCGGTCGGAACCGAGGTCCGGGGCGACGGTCGGAACCGAGGTCCGGGGCGGCGGTCGGAACCGAGGTCCGGGGCGGCGGTCGGAACCGAGGTCCGGGGCGGCGGTCGGAACCGAGGTCCGGGGCGGCGGTCGGAACCGAGGTCCGGGGCGGCGGTCGGAACCGAGGTCCGGGGCGGCGGTCGGAACCGAGGTCCGGGGCGGCGGTCGGAACCGAGGTCCGGGGCGGCGGTCGGAACCGAGGTCCGGGGCGGCGGTCGGAACCGAGGTCCGGGGCGGCGGTCGGAAACGAGGTCCGGGGCGGCGGTCGGAAACGAGGTCCGGGGCGGCGGTCGGAAACGAGGTCCGGGGCGGCGGTCGGAAACGAGGTCCGGGGCGGCGGTCGGAAACGAGATCCGGGGCGGCGGTCGGAAACGAGGTCCGGGGCGGCGGTCGGAAACGAGGTCCGGGGCGGCGGTCGGAAACGAGGTCCGGGGCGGCGGTCGGAAACGAGGTCCGGGGCGGCGGTCGGAACCGAGGTCCGGGGCGGCGGTCGGAACCGAGGTCCGGGGCGGCGGTCGGAACCGAGGTCCGGGGCGGCGGTCGGAACCGAGGTCCGGGGCGGCGGTCGGAACCGAGGTCCGGGGCGGCGGTCGGAACCGAGGTCCGGGGCGGCGGTCGGAACCGAGGTCCGGGGCGGCGGTCGGAACCGAGGTCCGGGGCGGCGGTCGGAAACGAGGTCCGGGGCGGCGGTCGGAAACGAGGTCCGGGGCGGCGGTCGGAAACGAGGTCCGGGGCGGCGGTCGGAAACGAGGTCCGGGGCGGCGGTCGGAAAAGAGGTCCGGGGCGGCGGTCGGAAACGAGGTCCGGGGCGGCGGTCGGAAACGAGGTCCGGGGCGGCGGTCGGAACCGAGGTCCGGGGCGGCGGTCGGAACCGAGGTCCGGGGCGGCGGTCGGAACCGAGGTCCGGGGCGGCGGTCGGAACCGAGGTCCGGGGCGGCGGTCGGAACCGAGGTCCGGGGCGGCGGTCGGAACCGAGGTCCGGGGCGGCGGTCGGAACCGAGGTCCGGGGCGGCGGTCGGAACCGAGGTCCGGGGCGGCGGTCGGAAACGAGGTCCGGGGCGGCGGTCGGAAACGAGGTCCGGGGCGGCGGTCGGAAACGAGGTCCGGGGCGGCGGTCGGAAACGAGGTCCGGGGCGGCGGTCGGAAAAGAGGTCCGGGGCGGCGGTCGGAACCGAGGTCCGGGGCGGCGGTCGGAACCGAGGTCCGGGGCGGCGGTCGGAACCGAGGTCCGGGGCGGCGGTCGGAACCGAGGTCCGGGGCGGCGGTCGGAACCGAGGTCCGGGGCGGCGGTCGGAACCGAGGTACGGGGCGGCGGTCGGAACCGAGGTCCGGGGCGGCGGTCGGAACCGAGGTCCGGGGCGGCGGTCGGAACCGAGGTCCGGGGCGGCGGTCGGAACCGAGGTCCGGGGCGGCGGTCGGAACCGAGGTCCGGGGCGGCGGTCGGAACCGAGGTCCGGGGCGGCGGTCGGAACCGAGGTCCGGGGCGGCGGTCGGAACCGAGGTCCGGGGCGACGGTCGGAACCGAGGTCCCGGGCGGCGGTCGGAACCGAGGTCCGGGGCGGCGGTCGGAACCGAGGTCCGGGGCGGCGGTCGGAACCGAGGTCCGGGGCGGCGGTCGGAACCGAGGTTCGGGGCGGCGGTCGGAAACGAGGTCCGGGGCGGCGGTCGGAAACGAGGTCCGGGGCGGCGGTCGGAACCGAGGTCCGGGGCGGCGGTCGGAACCGAGGTCCGGGGCGGCGGTCGGAACCGAGGTCCGGGGCGGCGGTCGGAACCGAGGCCCGGGGCGGCGGTCGGAACCGAGGTCCGGGGCGGCGGTCGGAACCGAGGTCCGGGGCGGCGGTCGGAACCGAGGTCCGGGGCGGCGGTCGGAAACGAGGTCCGGGGCGGCGGTCGGAAACGAGGTCCGGGTCGGCGGTCGGAAACGAGGTCCGGGGCGGCGGTCGGAAACGAGGTCCGGGGCGGCGGTCGGAAACGAGGTCCGGGGCGGCGGTCGGAAACGAGGTCCGGGGCGGCGGTCGGAAACGAGGTCCGGGGCGGCGGTCGGAAACGAGGTCCGGGGCGGCGGTCGGAACCGAGGTCCGGGGCGGCGGTCGGAACCGAGGTCCGGGGCGGCGGTCGGAACCGAGGTCCGGGGCGGCGGTCGGAACCGAGGTCCGGGGCGGAGGTCGGAACCGAGGTCCGGGGCCGCGGTCGGAACCGAGGTCCGGGGCGGCGGTCGGAACCAAGGTCCGGGGCGGCGGTCGGAACCAAGGTCCGGGCAGGCGCTCGGAATCAAGGTATGGGGTAGCGTTCTGAGCCGAGGTCCGAGGCGCTGGACGGAACCGAGGTCCGGGGTGCCGGTCGGAACCGAGGTCCGGGGTGGCGGTCGGAACCGAGGTCCTGGGTGGCGGTCGGAACCGAGGTCCTGGGCGGCGGTCGGAACCGAGGTCCGGGGTGGCGGTCGGTACCGAGGTCCGGGCCGGCATTCGGAACCGAGGTCCGGGGCGGCGGTCGGAACCGAGGTCCGGGGCGGCGGTCGGAACCGAGGTCCGGGGCGGCGGTCGGAACCGAGGTCCGGGGCGGCGGTCGGAACCGAGGTCCGGGGCGGCGGTCGGAACCGAGGTCCGGGGCGGCGGTCGGAACCGAGGTCCGGGGCGGCGGTCGGAACCGAGGTCCGGGGCGGCGGTCGGAAACGAGGTCCGGGGCGGCGGTCGGAAACGAGGTCCGGGGCGGCGGTCGGAAACGAGGTCCGGGGCGGCGGTCGGAAACGAGGTCCGGGGCGGCGGTCGGAAACGAGGTCCGGGGCGGCGGTCGGAAACGAGGTCCGGGGCGGCGGTCGGAAACGAGGTCCGGGGCGGCGGTCGGAAACAAGGTACGGGGCGGCGGTCGGAACCGAGGTCCGGGGCGGCGGTCGGAATCGAGGTCCGGGGCGGCGGTCGGAACCGAGGTGCAGGGCGGCGGTCGGAACCGAGGTCCGGGGCGGCGGTCGGAACCGAGGTCCGGGGCGGCGGTCGGAAACGAGGTCCGGGGCGGCGGTCGGAAACGAGGTCCGGGGCGGCGGTCGGAAACGAGGTCCGGGGCGGCGGTCGGAAACGAGGTCCGGGGCGGCGGTCGGAAACGAGGTCCGGGGCGGCGGTCGGAAACGAGGTCCGGGGCGGCGGTCGGAACCGAGGTCCGGGGCGTCGGTCGGAACCGAGGTCCGGGGCGGCGGTCGGAACCGAGGTCCGGGGCGGCGGTCGGAACCGAGGTCCGGGGCGGCGGTCGGAACCGAGGTCCGGGGCGGCGGTCGGAACCGAGGTCCGGGGCGGAGGTCGGAACCGAGGTCCGGGGCCGCGGTCGGAACCGAGGTCCGGGGCGGCGGTCGGAACCAAGGTCCGGGGCGGCGGTCGGAACCAAGGTCCGGGCAGGCGCTCGGAATCAAGGTATGGGGTAGCGTTCTGAGCCGAGGTCCGAGGCGCTGGACGGAACCGAGGTCCGGGGTGCCGGTCGGAACCGAGGTCCGGGGTGGCGGTCGGAACCGAGGTCCTGGGTGGCGGTCGGAACCGAGGTCCTGGGCGGCGGTCGGAAACGAGGTCCGGGGCGGCGGTCGGAAACGAGGTCCGGGGCGGCGGTCGGAACCGAGGTCCGGGGCGTCGGTCGGAACCGAGGTCCGGGGCGGCGGTCGGAACCGAGGTCCGGGGCGGCGGTCGGAAACGAGGTCCGGGGCGGCGGTCGGAAACGAGGTCCGGGGCGGCGGTCGGAAACGAGGTCCGAGGCGCTGGACGGAACCGAGGTCCGGGGTGCCGGTCGGAACCGAGGTCCGGGGTGGCGGTCGGAACCGAGGTCCTGGGTGGCGGTCGGAACCGAGGTCCTGGGCGGCGGTCGGAAACGAGGTCCGGGGCGGCGGTCGGAAACGAGGTCCGGGGCGGAGGTCGGAACCGAGGTCCGGGGCGGCGGTCGGAAACGAGGTCCGGGGCGGCGGTCGGAAACGAGGTCTGGGGCGGCGGTCGGAAACGAGGTCCGGGGCGGCGGTCGGAAACGAGGTCCGGGGCGGCGGTCGGAAACGAGGTCCGGGGCGGCGGTCGGAACCGAGGTCCGGGGCGTCGGTCGGAACCGAGGTCCGGGGCGGCGGTCGGAACCGAGGTCCGGGGCGGCGGTCGGAACCGAGGTCCGGGGCGGCGGTCGGAACCGAGGTCCGGGGCGGCGGTCGGAACCGAGGTCCGGGGCGGAGGTCGGAACCGACGTCCGGGGCCGCGGTCGGAACCGAGGTCCGGGGCGGCGGTCGGAACCAAGGTCCGGGGCGGCGGTCGGAAACGAGGTCCGGGGCGGCGGTCGGAAACGAGGTCCGGGGCGGCGGTCGGAAACGAGGTCCGGGGCGGCGGTCGGAAACGAGGTCCGGGGCGGCGGTCGGAAACGAGGTCCGGGGCGGCGGTCGGAACCGAGGTCCGGGGCGTCGGTCGGAACCGAGGTCCGGGGCGGCGGTCGGAACCGAGGTCCGGGGCGGCGGTCGGAACCGAGGTCCGGGGCGGCGGTCGGAACCGAGGTCCGGGGCGGCGGTCGGAACCGAGGTCCGGGGCGGAGGTCGGAACCGAGGTCCGGGGCCGCGGTCGGAACCGAGGTCCGGGGCGGCGGTCGGAACCAAGGTCCGGGGCGGCGGTCGGAACCAAGGTCCGGGCAGGCGCTCGGAATCAAGGTATGGGGTAGCGTTCTGAGCCGAGGTCCGAGGCGCTGGACGGAACCGAGGTCCGGGGTGCCGGTCGGAACCGAGGTCCGGGGTGGCGGTCGGAACCGAGGTCCTGGGTGGCGGTCGGAACCGAGGTCCTGGGCGGCGGTCGGAAACGAGGTCCGGGGCGGCGGTCGGAAACGAGGTCCGGGGCGGAGGTCGGAACCGAGGTCCGGGGCGGCGGTCGGAAACGAGGTCCGGGGCGGCGGTCGGAAACGAGGTCCGGGGCGGCGGTCGGAAACGAGGTCCGGGGCGGCGGTCGGAAACGAGGTCCGGGGCGGCGGTCGGAAACGAGGTCCGGGGCGGCGGTCGGAAACGAGGTCCGGGGCGGCGGTCGGAAACGAGGTCCGGGGCGGCGGTCGGAAACGAGGTCCGGGGCGGCGGTCGGAAACGAGGTCCGGGGCGGCGGTCGGAACCGAGGTCCGGGGCGGCGGTCGGAATCGAGGTCCGGGGCGGCGGTCGGAACCGAGGTCCAGGGCGGCGGTCGGAACCGAGGTCCGGGGCGGCGGTCGGAACCGAGGTCCGGGGCGGCGGTCGGAAACGAGGTCCGGGGCGGCGGTCGGAAACGAGGTCCGGGGCGGCGGTCGGAAACGAGGTCCGGGGCGGCGGTCGGAAACGAGGTCCGGGGCGGCGGTCGGAAACGAGGTCCGGGGCGGCGGTCGGAAACGAGGTCCGGGGCGGCGGTCGGAACCGAGGTCCGGGGCGTCGGTCGGAACCGAGGTCCGGGGCGGCGGTCGGAACCGAGGTCCGGGGCGGCGGTCGGAACCGAGGTCCGGGGCGGCGGTCGGAACCGAGGTCCGGGGCGGCGGTCGGAACCGAGGTCCGGGGCGGAGGTCGGAACCGAGGTCCGGGGCCGCGGTCGGAACCGAGGTCCGGGGCGGCGGTCGGAACCAAGGTCCGGGGCGGCGGTCGGAACCAAGGTCCGGGCAGGCGCTCGGAATCAAGGTATGGGGTAGCGTTCTGAGCCGAGGTCCGAGGCGCTGGACGGAACCGAGGTCCGGGGTGCCGGTCGGAACCGAGGTCCGGGGTGGCGGTCGGAACCGAGGTCCTGGGTGGCGGTCGGAACCGAGGTCCTGGGCGGCGGTCGGAAACGAGGTCCGGGGCGGCGGTCGGAAACGAGGTCCGGGGCGGAGGTCGGAACCGAGCTCCGGGGCGGCGGTCGGAACCGAGGTCCGGGGCGGCGGTCGGAACCGAGGTCCGGGGCGGCGGTCGGAACCGAGGTCCGGGGCGGCGGTCGGAACCGAGGTCCGGGGCGGAGGTCGGAACCGAGGTCCGGGGCCGCGGTCGGAACCGAGGTCCGGGGCGGCGGTCGGAACCAAGGTCCGGGGCGGCGGTCGGAACCAAGGTCCGGGCAGGCGCTCGGAATCAAGGTATGGGGTAGCGTTCTGAGCCGAGGTCCGAGGCGCTGGACGGAACCGAGGTCCGGGGTGCCGGTCGGAACCGAGGTCCGGGGTGGCGGTCGGAACCGAGGTCCTGGGTGGCGGTCGGAACCGAGGTCCTGGGCGGCGGTCGGAAACGAGGTCCGGGGCGGCGGTCGGAAACGAGGTCCGGGGCGGAGGTCGGAACCGAGGTCCGGGGCGGCGGTCGGAAACGAGGTCCGGGGCGGCGGTCGGAAACGAGGTCCGGGGCGGCGGTCGGAAACGAGGTCCGGGGCGGCGGTCGGAAACGAGGTCCGGGGCGGCGGTCGGAAACGAGGTCCGGGGCGGCGGTCGGAAACGAGGTCCGGGGCGGCGGTCGGAAACGAGGTCCGGGGCGGCGGTCGGAAACGAGGTCCGGGGCGGCGGTCGGAAACGAGGTCCGGGGCGGCGGTCGGAACCGAGGTCCGGGGCGGCGGTCGGAATCGAGGTCCGGGGCGGCGGTCGGAATCGAGGTCCGGGGCGGCGGTCGGAACCGAGGTCCAGGGCGGCGGTCGGAACCGAGGTCCGGGGCGGCGGTCGGAACCGAGGTCCGGGGCGGCGGTCGGAAACGAGGTCCGGGGCGGCGGTCGGAAATGAGGTCCGGGGCGGCGGTCGGAACCAAGGTCCGGGCAGGCGCTCGGAATCAAGGTATGGGGTAGCGTTCTGAGCCGAGGTCCGAGGCGCTGGACGGAACCGAGGTCCGGGGTGCCGGTCGGAACCGAGGTCCGGGGTGGCGGTCGGAACCGAGGTCCTGGGTGGCGGTCGGAACCGAGGTCCTGGGCGGCGGTCGGAAACGAGGTCCGGGGCGGCGGTCGGAAACGAGGTCCGGGGCGGAGGTCGGAACCGAGCTCCGGGGCGGCGGTCGGAACCGAGGTCCGGGGCGGCGGTCGGAACCGAGGTCCGGGGCGGCGGTCGGAACCGAGGTCCGGGGCGGCGGTCGGAACCGAGGTCCGGGGCGGAGGTCGGAACCGAGGTCCGGGGCCGCGGTCGGAACCGAGGTCCGGGGCGGCGGTCGGAACCAAGGTCCGGGGCGGCGGTCGGAACCAAGGTCCGGGCAGGCGCTCGGAATCAAGGTATGGGGTAGCGTTCTGAGCCGAGGTCCGAGGCGCTGGACGGAACCGAGGTCCGGGGTGCCGGTCGGAACCGAGGTCCGGGGTGGCGGTCGGAACCGAGGTCCTGGGTGGCGGTCGGAACCGAGGTCCTGGGCGGCGGTCGGAAACGAGGTCCGGGGCGGCGGTCGGAAACGAGGTCCGGGGCGGAGGTCGGAACCGAGGTCCGGGGCGGCGGTCGGAAACGAGGTCCGGGGCGGCGGTCGGAAACGAGGTCCGGGGCGGCGGTCGGAAACGAGGTCCGGGGCGGCGGTCGGAAACGAGGTCCGGGGCGGCGGTCGGAAACGAGGTCCGGGGCGGCGGTCGGAAACGAGGTCCGGGGCGGCGGTCGGAAACGAGGTCCGGGGCGGCGGTCGGAAACGAGGTCCGGGGCGGCGGTCGGAAACGAGGTCCGGGGCGGCGGTCGGAACCGAGGTCCGGGGCGGCGGTCGGAATCGAGGTCCGGGGCGGCGGTCGGAACCGAGGTCCAGGGCGGCGGTCGGAACCGAGGTCCGGGGCGGCGGTCGGAACCGAGGTCCGGGGCGGCGGTCGGAAACGAGGTCCGGGGCGGCGGTCGGAAACGAGGTCCGGGGCGGCGGTCGGAAACGAGGTCCGGGGCGGCGGTCGGAAACGAGGTCCGGGGCGGCGGTCGGAAACGAGGTCCGGGGCGGCGGTCGGAAACGAGGTCCGGGGCGGCGGTCGGAACCGAGGTCCGGGGCGTCGGTCGGAACCTAGGTCCGGGGCGGCGGTCGGAACCGAGGTCCGGGGCGGCGGTCGGAACCGAGGTCCGGGGCGGCGGTCGGAACCGAGGTCCGGGGCGGCGGTCGGAACCGAGGTCCGGGGCGGAGGTCGGAACCGAGGTCCGGGGCCGCGGTCGGAACCGAGGTCCGGGGCGGCGGTCGGAACCAAGGTCCGGGGCGGCGGTCGGAACCAAGGTCCGGGCAGGCGCTCGGAATCAAGGTATGGGGTAGCGTTCTGAGCCGAGGTCCGAGGCGCTGGACGGAACCGAGGTCCGGGGTGCCGGTCGGAACCGAGGTCCGGGGTGGCGGTCGGAACCGAGGTCCTGGGTGGCGGTCGGAACCGAGGTCCTGGGCGGCGGTCGGAAACGAGGTCCGGGGCGGCGGTCGGAAACGAGGTCCGGGGCGGAGGTCGGAACCGAGGTCCGGGGCGGCGGTCGGAAACGAGGTCCGGGGCGGCGGTCGGAAACGAGGTCCGGGGCGGCGGTCGGAAACGAGGTCCGGGGCGGCGGTCGGAAACGAGGTCCGGGGCGGCGGTCGGAAACGAGGTCCGGGGCGGCGGTCGGAACCGAGGTCCGGGGCGTCGGTCGGAACCGAGGTCCGGGGCGGCGGTCGGAACCGAGGTCCGGGGCGGCGGTCGGAAACGAGGTCCGGGGCGGCGGTCGGAAACGAGGTCCGGGGCGGCGGTCGGAAACGAGGTCCGAGGCGCTGGACGGAACCGAGGTCCGGGGTGCCGGTCGGAACCGAGGTCCGGGGTGGCGGTCGGAACCGAGGTCCTGGGTGGCGGTCGGAACCGAGGTCCTGGGCGGCGGTCGGAAACGAGGTCCGGGGCGGCGGTCGGAAACGAGGTCCGGGGCGGAGGTCGGAACCGAGGTCCGGGGCGGCGGTCGGAAACGAGGTCCGGGGCGGCGGTCGGAAACGAGGTCTGGGGCGGCGGTCGGAAACGAGGTCCGGGGCGGCGGTCGGAAACGAGGTCCGGGGCGGCGGTCGGAAACGAGGTCCGGGGCGGCGGTCGGAACCGAGGTCCGGGGCGTCGGTCGGAACCGAGGTCCGGGGCGGCGGTCGGAACCGAGGTCCGGGGCGGCGGTCGGAACCGAGGTCCGGGGCGGCGGTCGGAACCGAGGTCCGGGGCGGCGGTCGGAACCGAGGTCCGGGGCGGAGGTCGGAACCGACGTCCGGGGCCGCGGTCGGAACCGAGGTCCGGGGCGGCGGTCGGAACCAAGGTCCGGGGCGGCGGTCGGAAACGAGGTCCGGGGCGGCGGTCGGAAACGAGGTCCGGGGCGGCGGTCGGAACCGAGGTCCGGGGCGTCGGTCGGAACTGAGGTCCGGGGCGGCGGTCGGAACCGAGGTCCGGGGCGGCGGTCGGAACCGAGGTCCGGGGCGGCGGTCGGAACCGAGGTCCGGGGCGGCGGTCGGAACCGAGGTCCGGGGCGGAGGTCGGAACCGAGGTCCGGGGCCGCGGTCGGAACCGAGGTCCGGGGCGGCGGTCGGAACCAAGGTCCGGGGCGGCGGTCGGAACCAAGGTCCGGGCAGGCGCTCGGAATCAAGGTATGGGGTAGCGTTCTGAGCCGAGGTCCGAGGCGCTGGACGGAACCGAGGTCCGGGGTGCCGGTCGGAACCGAGGTCCGGGGTGGCGGTCGGAACCGAGGTCCTGGGTGGCGGTCGGAACCGAGGTCCGGGGCGGCGGTCGGAACCGAGGTCCGGGGCGGCGGTCGGAACCGAGGTCCGGGGCGGCGGTCGGAACCGAGGTCCGGGGCGGCGGTCGGAACCGAGGTCCGGGGCGGAGGTCGGAACCGAGGTCCGGGGCCGCGGTCGGAACCGAGGTCCGGGGCGGCGGTCGGAACCAAGGTCCGGGGCGGCGGTCGGAACCAAGGTCCGGGCAGGCGCTCGGAATCAAGGTATGGGGTAGCGTTCTGAGCCGAGGTCCGAGGCGCTGGACGGAACCGAGGTCCGGGGTGCCGGTCGGAACCGAGGTCCGGGGTGGCGGTCGGAACCGAGGTCCTGGGTGGCGGTCGGAACCGAGGTCCTGGGCGGCGGTCGGAAACGAGGTCCGGGGCGGCGGTCGGAAACGAGGTCCGGGGCGGAGGTCGGAACCGAGGTCCGGGGCGGCGGTCGGAAACGAGGTCCGGGGCGGCGGTCGGAAACGAGGTCCGGGGCGGCGGTCGGAAACGAGGTCCGGGGCGGCGGTCGGAAACGAGGTCCGGGGCGGCGGTCGGAAACGAGGTCCGGGGCGGCGGTCGGAACCGAGGTCCGGGGCGTCGGTCGGAACCGAGGTCCGGGGCGGCGGTCGGAACCGAGGTCCGGGGCGGAGGTCGGAACCGAGGTCCGGGGCCGCGGTCGGAACCGAGGTCCGGGGCGGCGGTCGGAACCAAGGTCCGGGGCGGCGGTCGGAACCAAGGTCCGGGCAGGCGCTCGGAATCAAGGTATGGGGTAGCGTTCTGAGCCGAGGTCCGAGGCGCTGGACGGAACCGAGGTCCGGGGTGCCGGTCGGAACCGAGGTCCGGGGTGGCGGTCGGAACCGAGGTCCTGGGTGGCGGTCGGAACCGAGGTCCTGGGCGGCGGTCGGAAACGAGGTCCGGGGCGGCGGTCGGAAACGAGGTCCGGGGCGGAGGTCGGAACCGAGGTCCGGGGCGGCGGTCGGAAACGAGGTCCGGGGCGGCGGTCGGAAACGAGGTCCGGGGCGGCGGTCGGAAACGAGGTCCGGGGCGGCGGTCGGAAACGAGGTCCGGGGCGGCGGTCGGAAACGAGGTCCGGGGCGGCGGTCGGAAACGAGGTCCGGGGCGGCGGTCGGAAACGAGGTCCGGGGCGGCGGTCGGAAACGAGGTCCGGGGCGGCGGTCGGAAACGAGGTCCGGGGCGGCGGTCGGAACCGAGGTCCGGGGCGGCGGTCGGAATCGAGGTCCGGGGCGGCGGTCGGAACCGAGGTCCAGGGCGGCGGTCGGAACCGAGGTCCGGGGCGGCGGTCGGAACCGAGGTCCGGGGCGGCGGTCGGAAACGAGGTCCGGGGCGGCGGTCGGAAATGAGGTCCGGGGCGGCGGTCGGAAACGAGGTCCGGGGCGGCGGTCGGAAACGAGGTCCGGGGCGGCGGTCGGAAACGAGGTCCGGGGCGGCGGTCGGAAACGAGGTCCGGGGCGGCGGTCGGAACCGAGGTCCGGGGCGTCGGTCGGAACCGAGGTCCGGGGCGGCGGTCGGAACCGAGGTCCGGGGCGGCGGTCGGAACCGAGGTCCGGGGCGGCGGTCGGAACCGAGGTCCGGGGCGGCGGTCGGAACCGAGGTCCGGGGCGGAGGTCGGAACCGAGGTCCGGGGCCGCGGTCGGAACCGAGGTCCGGGGCGGCGGTCGGAACCAAGGTCCGGGGCGGCGGTCGGAACCAAGGTCCGGGCAGGCGCTCGGAATCAAGGTATGGGGTAGCGTTCTGAGCCGAGGTCCGAGGCGCTGGACGGAACCGAGGTCCGGGGTGCCGGTCGGAACCGAGGTCCGGGGTGGCGGTCGGAACCGAGGTCCTGGGCGGCGGTCGGAAACGAGGTCCGGGGCGGCGGTCGGAAACGAGGTCCGGGGCGGAGGTCGGAACCGAGGTCCGGGGCGGCGGTCGGAAACGAGGTCCGGGGCGGCGGTCGGAAACGAGGTCCGGGGCGGCGGTCGGAAACGAGGTCCGGGGCGGCGGTCGGAAACGAGGTCCGGGGCGGCGGTCGGAAACGAGGTCCGGGGCGGCGGTCGGAACCGAGGTCCGGGGCGTCGGTCGGAACCGAGGTCCGGGGCGGCGGTCGGAACCGAGGTCCGGGGCGGCGGTCGGAAACGAGGTCCGGGGCGGCGGTCGGAAACGAGGTCCGGGGCGGCGGTCGGAAACGAGGTCCGAGGCGCTGGACGGAACCGAGGTCCGGGGTGCCGGTCGGAACCGAGGTCCGGGGTGGCGGTCGGAACCGAGGTCCTGGGTGGCGGTCGGAACCGAGGTCCTGGGCGGCGGTCGGAAACGAGGTCCGGGGCGGCGGTCGGAAACGAGGTCCGGGGCGGAGGTCGGAACCGAGGTCCGGGGCGGCGGTCGGAAACGAGGTCCGGGGCGGCGGTCGGAAACGAGGTCCGGGGCGGCGGTCGGAAACGAGGTCCGGGGCGGCGGTCGGAAACGAGGTCCGGGGCGGCGGTCGGAAACGAGGTCCGGGGCGGCGGTCGGAACCGAGGTCCGGGGCGGCGGTCGGAATCGAGGTCCGGGGCGGCGGTCGGAACCGAGGTCCAGGGCGGCGGTCGGAACCGAGGTCCGGGGCGGCGGTCGGAACCGAGGTCCGGGGCGGCGGTCGGAAACGAGGTCCGGGGCGGCGGTCGGAACCGAGGTCCGGGGCGGCGGTCGGAACCAAGGTCCGGGGCGGCGGTCGGAACCAAGGTCCGGGCAGGCGCTCGGAATCAAGGTATGGGGTAGCGTTCTGAGCCGAGGTCCGAGGCGCTGGACGGAACCGAGGTCCGGGGTGCCGGTCGGAACCGAGGTCCGGGGTGGCGGTCGGAACCGAGGTCCTGGGTGGCGGTCGGAACCGAGGTCCTGGGCGGCGGTCGGAAACGAGGTCCGGGGCGGCGGTCGGAAACGAGGTCCGGGGCGGAGGTCGGAACCGAGGTCCGGGGCGGCGGTCGGAAACGAGGTCCGGGGCGGCGGTCGGAAACGAGGTCCGGGGCGGCGGTCGGAAACGAGGTCCGGGGCGGCGGTCGGAAACGAGGTCCGGGGCGGCGGTCGGAAACGAGGTCCGGGGCGGCGGTCGGAAACGAGGTCCGGGGCGGCGGTCGGAAACGAGGTCCGGGGCGGCGGTCGGAAACGAGGTCCGGGGCGGCGGTCGGAAACGAGGTCCGGGGCGGCGGTCGGAACCGAGGTCCGGGGCGGCGGTCGGAATCGAGGTCCGGGGCGGCGGTCGGAACCGAGGTCCAGGGCGGCGGTCGGAACCGAGGTCCGGGGCGGCGGTCGGAACCGAGGTCCGGGGCGGCGGTCGGAAACGAGGTCCGGGGCGGCGGTCGGAAATGAGGTCCGGGGCGGCGGTCGGAAACGAGGTCCGGGGCGGCGGTCGGAAACGAGGTCCGGGGCGGCGGTCGGAAACGAGGTCCGGGGCGGCGGTCGGAAACGAGGTCCGGGGCGGCGGTCGGAACCGAGGTCCGGGGCGTCGGTCGGAACCGAGGTCCGGGGCGGCGGTCGGAACCGAGGTCCGGGGCGGCGGTCGGAACCGAGGTCCGGGGCGGCGGTCGGAACCGAGGTCCGGGGCGGCGGTCGGAACCGAGGTCCGGGGCGGAGGTCGGAACCGAGGTCCGGGGCCGCGGTCGGAACCGAGGTCCGGGGCGGCGGTCGGAACCAAGGTCCGGGGCGGCGGTCGGAACCAAGGTCCGGGCAGGCGCTCGGAATCAAGGTATGGGGTAGCGTTCTGAGCCGAGGTCCGAGGCGCTGGACGGAACCGAGGTCCGGGGTGCCGGTCGGAACCGAGGTCCGGGGTGGCGGTCGGAACCGAGGTCCTGGGCGGCGGTCGGAAACGAGGTCCGGGGCGGCGGTCGGAAACGAGGTCCGGGGCGGAGGTCGGAACCGAGGTCCGGGGCGGCGGTCGGAAACGAGGTCCGGGGCGGCGGTCGGAAACGAGGTCCGGGGCGGCGGTCGGAAACGAGGTCCGGGGCGGCGGTCGGAAACGAGGTCCGGGGCGGCGGTCGGAAACGAGGTCCGGGGCGGCGGTCGGAACCGAGGTCCGGGGCGTCGGTCGGAACCGAGGTCCGGGGCGGCGGTCGGAACCGAGGTCCGGGGCGGCGGTCGGAAACGAGGTCCGGGGCGGCGGTCGGAAACGAGGTCCGGGGCGGCGGTCGGAAACGAGGTCCGAGGCGCTGGACGGAACCGAGGTCCGGGGTGCCGGTCGGAACCGAGGTCCGGGGTGGCGGTCGGAACCGAGGTCCTGGGTGGCGGTCGGAACCGAGGTCCTGGGCGGCGGTCGGAAACGAGGTCCGGGGCGGCGGTCGGAAACGAGGTCCGGGGCGGAGGTCGGAACCGAGGTCCGGGGCGGCGGTCGGAAACGAGGTCCGGGGCGGCGGTCGGAAACGAGGTCCGGGGCGGCGGTCGGAAACGAGGTCCGGGGCGGCGGTCGGAAACGAGGTCCGGGGCGGCGGTCGGAAACGAGGTCCGGGGCGGCGGTCGGAACCGAGGTCCGGGGCGGCGGTCGGAATCGAGGTCCGGGGCGGCGGTCGGAACCGAGGTCCAGGGCGGCGGTCGGAACCGAGGTCCGGGGCGGCGGTCGGAACCGAGGTCCGGGGCGGCGGTCGGAAACGAGGTCCGGGGCGGCGGTCGGAAATGAGGTCCGGGGCGGCGGTCGGAAACGAGGTCCGGGGCGGCGGTCGGAAACGAGGTCCGGGGCGGCGGTCGGAAACGAGGTCCGGGGCGGCGGTCGGAAACGAGGTCCGGGGCGGCGGTCGGAACCGAGGTCCGGGGCGTCGGTCGGAACCGAGGTCCGGGGCGGCGGTCGGAACCGAGGTCCGGGGCGGCGGTCGGAACCGAGGTCCGGGGCGGCGGTCGGAACCGAGGTCCGGGGCGGCGGTCGGAACCGAGGTCCGGGGCGGAGGTCGGAACCGAGGTCCGGGGCCGCGGTCGGAACCGAGGTCCGGGGCGGCGGTCGGAACCAAGGTCCGGGGCGGCGGTCGGAACCAAGGTCCGGGCAGGCGCTCGGAATCAAGGTATGGGGTAGCGTTCTGAGCCGAGGTCCGAGGCGCTGGACGGAACCGAGGTCCGGGGTGCCGGTCGGAACCGAGGTCCGGGGTGGCGGTCGGAACCGAGGTCCTGGGTGGCGGTCGGAACCGAGGTCCTGGGCGGCGGTCGGAAACGAGGTCCGGGGCGGCGGTCGGAAACGAGGTCCGGGGCGGCGGTCGGAACCGAGGTCCGGGGCGGCGGTCGGAACCGAGGTCCGGGGCGGAGGTCGGAACCGACGTCCGGGGCCGCGGTCGGAACCGAGGTCCGGGGCGGCGGTCGGAACCAAGGTCCGGGGCGGCGGTCGGAAACGAGGTCCGGGGCGGCGGTCGGAAACGAGGTCCGGGGCGGCGGTCGGAAACGAGGTCCGGGGCGGCGGTCGGAAACGAGGTCCGGGGCGGCGGTCGGAAACGAGGTCCGGGGCGGCGGTCGGAACCGAGGTCCGGGGCGTCGGTCGGAACCGAGGTCCGGGGCGGCGGTCGGAACCGAGGTCCGGGGCGGCGGTCGGAACCGAGGTCCGGGGCGGCGGTCGGAACCGAGGTCCGGGGCGGCGGTCGGAACCGAGGTCCGGGGCGGAGGTCGGAACCGAGGTCCGGGGCTGCGGTCGGAACCGAGGTCCGGGGCGGCGGTCGGAACCAAGGTCCGGGGCGGCGGTCGGAACCAAGGTCCGGGCAGGCGCTCGGAATCAAGGTATGGGGTAGCGTTCTGAGCCGAGGTCCGAGGCGCTGGACGGAACCGAGGTCCGGGGTGCCGGTCGGAAACGAGGTCCGGGGTGGCGGTCGGAACCGAGGTCCTGGGTGGCGGTCGGAACCGAGGTCCTGGGCGGCGGTCGGAAACGAGGTCCGGGGCGGCGGTCGGAAACGAGGTCCGGGGCGGAGGTCGGAACCGAGGTCCGGGGCGGCGGTCGGAAACGAGGTCCGGGGCGGCGGTCGGAAACGAGGTCCGGGGCGGCGGTCGGAAACGAGGTCCGGGGCGGCGGTCGGAAACGAGGTCCGGGGCGGCGGTCGGAAACGAGGTCCGGGGCGGCGGTCGGAACCGAGGTCCGGGGCGTCGGTCGGAACCGAGGTCCGGGGCGGCGGTCGGAACCGAGGTCCGGGGCGGAGGTCGGAACCGAGGTCCGGGGCCGCGGTCGGAACCGAGGTCCGGGGCGGCGGTCGGAACCAAGGTCCGGGGCGGCGGTCGGAACCAAGGTCCGGGCAGGCGCTCGGAATCAAGGTATGGGGTAGCGTTCTGAGCCGAGGTCCGAGGCGCTGGACGGAACCGAGGTCCGGGGTGCCGGTCGGAACCGAGGTCCGGGGTGGCGGTCGGAACCGAGGTCCTGGGTGGCGGTCGGAACCGAGGTCCTGGGCGGCGGTCGGAAACGAGGTCCGGGGCGGCGGTCGGAAACGAGGTCCGGGGCGGAGGTCGGAACCGAGGTCCGGGGCGGCGGTCGGAAACGAGGTCCGGGGCGGCGGTCGGAAACGAGGTCCGGGGCGGCGGTCGGAAACGAGGTCCGGGGCGGCGGTCGGAAACGAGGTCCGGGGCGGCGGTCGGAAACGAGGTCCGGGGCGGCGGTCGGAAACGAGGTCCGGGGCGGCGGTCGGAAACGAGGTCCGGGGCGGCGGTCGGAAACGAGGTCCGGGGCGGCGGTCGGAAACGAGGTCCGGGGCGGCGGTCGGAACCGAGGTCCGGGGCGGCGGTCGGAATCGAGGTCCGGGGCGGCGGTCGGAACCGAGGTCCAGGGCGGCGGTCGGAACCGAGGTCCGGGGCGGCGGTCGGAACCGAGGTCCGGGGCGGCGGTCGGAAACGAGGTCCGGGCGGCGGTCGGAAATGAGGTCCGGGGCGGCGGTCGGAAACGAGGTCCGGGGCGGCGGTCGGAAACGAGGTCCGGGGCGGCGGTCGGAAACGAGGTCCGGGGCGGCGGTCGGAAACGAGGTCCGGGGCGGCGGTCGGAACCGAGGTCCGGGGCGTCGGTCAGAACCGAGGTCCGGGGCGGCGGTCGGAACCGAGGTCCCGGGCGGCGGTCGGAACCGAGGTCCGGGGCGGCGGTCGGAACCGAGGTCCGGGGCGGCGGTCGGAACCGAGGTCCGGGGCGGAGGTCGGAACCGAGGTCCGGGGCCGCGGTCGGAACCGAGGTCCGGGGCGGCGGTCGGAACCAAGGTCCGGGGCGGCGGTCGGAACCAAGGTCCGGGCAGGCGCTCGGAATCAAGGTATGGGGTAGCGTTCTGAGCCGAGGTCCGAGGCGCTGGACGGAACCGAGGTCCGGGGTGCCGGTCGGAACCGAGGTCCGGGGTGGCGGTCGGAACCGAGGTCCTGGGTGGCGGTCGGAACCGAGGTCCTGGGCGGCGGTCGGAAACGAGGTCCGGGGCGGCGGTCGGAAACGAGGTCCGGGGCGGAGGTCGGAACCGAGGTCCGGGGCGGCGGTCGGAAACGAGGTCCGGGGCGGCGGTCGGAAACGAGGTCCGGGGCGGCGGTCGGAAACGAGGTCCGGGGCGGCGGTCGGAAACGAGGTCCGGGGCGGCGGTCGGAAACGAGGTCCGGGGCGGCGGTCGGAACCGAGGTCCGGGGCGTCGGTCGGAACCGAGGTCCGGGGCGGCGGTCGGAACCGAGGTCCGGGGCGGCGGTCGGAAACGAGGTCCGGGGCGGCGGTCGGAAACGAGGTCCGGGGCGGCGGTCGGAAACGAGGTCCGAGGCGCTGGACGGAACCGAGGTCCGGGGTGCCGGTCGGAACCGAGGTCCGGGGTGGCGGTCGGAACCGAGGTCCTGGGTGGCGGTCGGAACCGAGGTCCTGGGCGGCGGTCGGAAACGAGGTCCGGGGCGGCGGTCGGAAACGAGGTCCGGGGCGGAGGTCGGAACCGAGGTCCGGGGCGGCGGTCGGAAACGAGGTCCGGGGCGGCGGTCGGAAACGAGGTCTGGGGCGGCGGTCGGAAACGAGGTCCGGGGCGGCGGTCGGAAACGAGGTCCGGGGCGGCGGTCGGAAACGAGGTCCGGGGTGGCGGTCGGAACCGAGGTCCGGGGCGTCGGTCGGAACCGAGGTCCGGGGCGGCGGTCGGAACCGAGGTCCGGGGCGGCGGTCGGAACCGAGGTCCGGGGCGGCGGTCGGAACCGAGGTCCGGGGCGGCGGTCGGAACCGAGGTCCGGGGCGGAGGTCGGAACCGACGTCCGGGGCCGCGGTCGGAACCGAGGTCCGGGGCGGCGGTCGGAACCAAGGTCCGGGGCGGCGGTCGGAAACGAGGTCCGGGGCGGCGGTCGGAAACGAGGTCCGGGGCGGCGGTCGGAAACGAGGTCCGGGGCGGCGGTCGGAAACGAGGTCCGGGGCGGCGGTCGGAAACGAGGTCCGGGGCGGCGGTCGGAACCGAGGTCCGGGGCGTCGGTCGGAACCGAGGTCCGGGGCGGCGGTCGGAACCGAGGTCCGGGGCGGCGGTCGGAACCGAGGTCCGGGGCGGCGGTCGGAACCGAGGTCCGGGGCGGCGGTCGGAACCGAGGTCCGGGGCGGAGGTCGGAACCGAGGTCCGGGGCCGCGGTCGGAACCGAGGTCCGGGGCGGCGGTCGGAACCAAGGTCCGGGGCGGCGGTCGGAACCAAGGTCCGGGCAGGCGCTCGGAATCAAGGTATGGGGTAGCGTTCTGAGCCGAGGTCCGAGGCGCTGGACGGAACCGAGGTCCGGGGCGGCGGTCGGAAACGAGGTCCGGGGGGGCGGTCGGAAACGAGGTCCGGGGCGGCGGTCGGAAACGAGGTCCGGGGCGGCGGTCGGAAACGAGGTCCGGGGCGGCGGTCGGAAACGAGGTCCGGGGCGGCGGTCGGAAACGAGGTCCGGGGCGGCGGTCGGAAACGAGGTCCGGGGCGGCGGTCGGAAACGAGGTCCGGGGCGGCGGTCGGAAACGAGGTCCGGGGCGGCGGTCGGAAACGAGGTCCGGGGCGGCGGTCGGAAACGAGGTCCGGGGCGGCGGTCGGAACCGAGGTCCGGGGCGGCGGTCGGAACCGAGGTCCGGGGCGGCGGTCGGAACCGAGGTCCGGGGCGGCGGTCGGAACCGAGGTCCGGGGCGGCGGTCGGAACCGAGGTCCGGGGCGGCGGTCGGAACCGAGGTCCGGGGCGGCGGTCGGAACCGAGGTCCGGGGCGGCGGTCGGAACCGAGGTCCGGGGCGGCGGTCGGAAACGAGGTCCGGGGCGGCGGTCGGAAACGAGGTCCGGGGCGGCGGTCGGAAACGAGGTCCGGGGCGGCGGTCGGAAACGAGGTCCGGGGCGGCGGTCGGAAAAGAGGTCCGGGGCGGCGGTCGGAAACGAGGTCCGGGGCGGCGGTCGGAAACGAGGTCCGGGGCGGCGGTCAGAACCGAGGTCCGGGGCGGCGGTCGGAACCGAGGTCCGGGGCGGCGGTCGGAACCGAGGTCCGGGGCGGCGGTCGGAACCGAGGTCCGGGGCGGCGGTCGGAACCGAGGTCCGGGGCGGCGGTCGGAACCGAGGTCCGGGGCGGCGGTCGGAACCGAGGTACGGGGCGGCGGTCGGAACCGAGGTCCGGGGCGGCGGTCGGAACCGAGGTCCGGGGCGGCGGTCGGAACCGAGGTCCGGGGCGGCGGTCGGAACCGAGGTCCGGGGCGGCGGTCGGAACCGAGGTCCGGGGCGGCGGTCGGAACCGAGGTCCGGGGCGGCGGTCGGAACCGAGGTCCGGGGCGGCGGTCGGAACCGAGGTCCGGGGCGGCGGTCGGAACCGATGTCCGGGGCGGCGGTCGGAACCGAGGTCCGGGGCGGCGGTCGGAACCGAGGTCCGGGGCGGCGGTCGGAACCGAGGTCCGGGGCGGCGGTCGGAACCGAGGTCCGGGGCGGCGGTCGGAACCGAGGTCCGGGGCGGCGGTCGGAACCGAGGTCCGGGCGGCGGTCGGAACCGAGGTCCGGGGCGGCGGTCGGAAACGAGGTCCGGGGCGGCGGTCGGAAACGAGGTCCGGGGCGGCGGTCGGAAACGAGGTCCGGGGCGGCGGTCGGAAAAGAGGTCCGGGGCGGCGGTCGGAAAAGAGGTCCGGGGCGGCGGTCGGAAACGAGGTCCGGGGCGGCGGTCGGAACCGAGGTCCGGGGCGGCGGTCGGAACCGAGGTCCGGGGCGGCGGTCGGAACCGAGGTCCGGGGCGGCGGTCGGAACCGAGGTCCGGGGCGGCGGTCGGAACCGAGGTCCGGGGCGGCGGTCGGAACCGAGGTACGGGGCGGCGGTCGGAACCGAGGTCCGGGCGGCGGTCGGAACCGAGGTCCGGGGCGGCGGTCGGAAACGAGGTCCGGGGCGGCGGTCGGAAACGAGGTCCGGGGCGGCGGTCGGAAACGAGGTCCGGGGCGGCGGTCGGAAACGAGGTCCGGGGCGGCGGTCGGAAAAGAGGTCCGGGGCGGCGGTCGGAAACGAGGTCCGGGGCGGCGGTCGGAACCGAGGTCCGGGGCGGCGGTCGGAACCGAGGTCCGGGGCGGCGGTCGGAACCGAGGTCCGGGGCGGCGGTCGGAACCGAGGTCCGGGGCGGCGGTCGGAACCGAGGTCCGGGGCGGCGGTCGGAACCGAGGTACGGGGCGGCGGTCGGAACCGAGGTCCGGGGCGGCGGTCGGAACCGAGGTCCGGGGCGGCGGTCGGAACCGAGGTCCGGGGCGGCGGTCGGAACCGAGGTCCGGGGCGGCGGTCGGAACCGAGGTCCGGGGCGGCGGTCGGAACCGAGGTCCGGGGCGGAGGTCGGAACCGAGGTCCGGGGCGGCGGTCGGAAACGAGGTCCGGGGCGGCGGTCGGAAACGAGGTCCGGGGCGGCGGTCGGAAACGAGGTCCGGGGCGGCGGTCGGAAACGAGGTCCGGGGCGGCGGTCGGAAACGAGGTCCGGGGCGGCGGTCGGAACCGAGGTCCGGGGCGTCGGTCGGAACCGAGGTCCGGGGCGGCGGTCGGAACCGAAGTCCGGGGCGGCGGTCGGAACCGAGGTCCGGGGCGGCGGTCGGAACCGAGGTCCGGGGCGGCGGTCGGAACCGAGGTCCGGGGCGGAGGTCGGAACCGACGTCCGGGGCCGCGGTCGGAACCGAGGTCCGGGGCGGCGGTCGGAACCAAGGTCCAGGGCGGCGGTCGGAAACGAGGTCCGGGGCGGCGGTCGGAAACGAGGTCCGGGGCGGCGGTCGGAAACGAGGTCCGGGGCGGCGGTCGGAAACGAGGTCCGGGGCGGCGGTCGGAAACGAGGTCCGGGGCGGCGGTCGGAACCGAGGTCCGGGGCGTCGGTCGGAACCGAGGTCCGGGGCGGCGGTCGGAACCGAGGTCCGGGGCGGCGGTCGGAACCGAGGTCCGGGGCGGCGGTCGGAACCGAGGTCCGGGGCGGCGGTCGGAACCGAGGTCCGGGGCGGAGGTCGGAACCGAGGTCCGGGGCCGCGGTCGGAACCGAGGTCCGGGGCGGCGGTCGGAACCAAGGTCCGGGGCGGCGGTCGGAACCAAGGTCCGGGCAGGCGCTCGGAATCAAGGTATGGGGTAGCGTTCTGAGCCGAGGTCCGAGGCGCTGGACGGAACCGAGGTCCGGGGTGCCGGTCGGAACCGAGGTCCGGGGTGGCGGTCGGAACCGAGGTCCTGGGTGGCGGTCGGAACCGAGGTCCTGGGCGGCGGTCGGAAACGAGGTCCGGGGCGGCGGTCGGAAACGAGGTCCGGGGCGGAGGTCGGAACCGAGGTCCGGGGCGGCGGTCGGAAACGAGGTCCGGGGCGGCGGTCGGAACCGAGGTCCCGGGCGGCGGTCGGAACCGAGGTCCGGGGCGGCGGTCGGAACCGAGGTCCGGGGCGGCGGTCGGAAACGAGGTCCGGGGCGGCGGTCGGAAACGAGGTCCGGGGCGGCGGTCGGAAACGAGGTCCGGGGCGGCGGTCGGAAACGAGGTCCGGGGCGGCGGTCGGAACCGAGGTCCGGGGCGGCGGTCGGAACCGAGGTCCGGGGCGGCGGTCGGAACCGAGGTCCGGGGCGGCGGTCGGAACCGAGGTCCGGGGCGGCGGTCGGAAACGAGGTCCGGGGCGGCGGTCGGAAACGAGGTCCGGGGCGGCGGTCGGAAACGAGGTCCGGGGCGGCGGTCGGAAACGAGGTCCGGGGCGGCGGTCGGAACCGATGTCCGGGGCGGCGGTCGGAACCGAGGTCCGGGGCGGCGGTCGGAACCGAGGTCCGGGGCGGCGGTCGGAACCGAGGTCCGGGGCGGCGGTCGGAATCGAGGTCCGGGGCGGCGGTCGGAACCGAGGTTCGGGGCGGCGGTCGGAAACGAGGTCCTGGGCGGCGGTCGGAAACGAGGTCCGGGGCGGCGGTCGGAAACGAGGTCCGGGGCGGCGGTCGGAAACGAGGTCCGGGGCGGCGGTCGGAAACGAGGTCCGGGGCGGCGGTCGGAAACGAGGTCCGGGGCGGCGGTCGGAAACGAGGTCCGGGGCGGCGGTCGGAAACGAGGTCCGGGGCGGCGGTCGGAAACGAGGTCCGGGGCGGCGGTCGGAAACGAGGTCCGGGGCGGCGGTCGGAAACGAGGTCCGGGGCGGCGGTCGGAAACGAGGTCCGGGGCGGCGGTCGGAAACGAGGTCCGGGGGGGCGGTCGGAAACGAGGTCCGGGGCGGCGGTCGGAAACGAGGTCCGGGGCGGCGGTCGGAAACGAGGTCCGGGGCGGCGGTCGGAAACGAGTACGGGGCGGCGGTCGGAAACGAGGTCCGGGGCGGCGGTCGGAAACGAGGTCCGGGGCGGCGGTCGGAAACGAGGTCCGGGGCGGCGGTCGGAAACGAGGTCCGGGGCGGCGGTCGGAAACGAGGTCCGGGGCGGCGGTCGGAAACGAGGTCCGGGGCGGCGGTCGGAACCGAGGTCCGGGGCGGCGGTCGGAACCGAGGTCCGGGGCGGCGGTCGGAACCGAGGTCCGGGGCGGCGGTCGGAACCGAGGTCCGGGGCGGCGGTCGGAACCGAGGTCCGGGGCGGCGGTCGGAACCGAGGTCCGGGGCGGCGGTCGGAACCGAGGTCCGGGGCGGCGGTCGGAACCGAGGTCCGGGGCGGCGGTCGGAAACGAGGTCCGGGGCGGCGGTCGGAAACGAGGTCCGGGGCGGCGGTCGGAAACGAGGTCCGGGGCGGCGGTCGGAAACGAGGTCCGGGGCGGCGGTCGGAAACGAGGTCCGGGGCGGAGGTCGGAACCGAGGTCCGGGGCGGCGGTCGGAAACGAGGTCCGGGGCGGCGGTCGGAAACGAGGTCCGGGGCGGCGGTCGGAAACGAGGTCCGGGGCGGCGGTCGGAAACGAGGTCCGGGGCGGCGGTCGGAAACGAGGTCCGGGGCGGCGGTCGGAACCGAGGTCCGGGGCGTCGGTCGGAACCGAGGTCCGGGGCGGCGGTCGGAACCGAGGTCCGGGGCGGAGGTCGGAACCGAGGTCCGGGGCCGCGGTCGGAACCGAGGTCCGGGGCGGCGGTCGGAACCAAGGTCCGGGGCGGCGGTCGGAACCAAGGTCCGGGCAGGCGCTCGGAATCAAGGTATGGGGTAGCGTTCTGAGCCGAGGTCCGAGGCGCTGGACGGAACCGAGGTCCGGGGTGCCGGTCGGAACCGAGGTCCGGGGTGGCGGTCGGAACCGAGGTCCTGGGTGGCGGTCGGAACCGAGGTCCTGGGCGGCGGTCGGAAACGAGGTCCGGGGCGGCGGTCGGAAACGAGGTCCGGGGCGGCGGTCGGAAACGAGGTCCGGGGCGGCGGTCGGAAACGAGGTCCGGGGCGGCGGTCGGAAACGAGGTCCGGGGCGGCGGTCGGAACCGAGGTCCGGGGCGTCGGTCGGAACCGAGGTCCGGGGCGGCGGTCGGAACCGAGGTCCGGGGCGGCGGTCGGAACCGAGGTCCGGGGCGGCGGTCGGAACCGAGGTCCGGGGCGGCGGTCGGAACCGAGGTCCGGGGCGGAGGTCGGAACCGAGGTCCGGGGCCGCGGTCGGAACCGAGGTCCGGGGCGGCGGTCGGAACCAAGGTCCGGGGCGGCGGTCGGAACCAAGGTCCGGGCAGGCGCTCGGAATCAAGGTATGGGGTAGCGTTCTGAGCCGAGGTCCGAGGCGCTGGACGGAACCGAGGTCCGGGGTGCCGGTCGGAACCGAGGTCCGGGGTGGCGGTCGGAACCGAGGTCCTGGGTGGCGGTCGGAACCGAGGTCCTGGGTGGCGGTCGGAAACGAGGTCCGGGGCGGCGGTCGGAAACGAGGTCCGGGGCGGCGGTCGGAAACGAGGTCCGGGGCGGCGGTCGGAAACGAGGTCCGGGGCGGCGGTCGGAAACGAGGTCCGGGGCGGCGGTCGGAACCGAGGTCCGGGGCGTCGGTCGGAACCGAGGTCCGGGGCGGCGGTCGGAACCGAGGTCCGGGGCGGCGGTCGGAAACGAGGTCCGGGGCGGCGGTCGGAAACGAGGTCCGGGGCGGCGGTCGGAAACGAGGTCCGAGGCGCTGGACGGAACCGAGGTCCGGGGTGCCGGTCGGAACCGAGGTCCGGGGTGGCGGTCGGAACCGAGGTCCTGGGTGGCGGTCGGAACCGAGGTCCTGGGCGGCGGTCGGAAACGAGGTCCGGGGCGGCGGTCGGAAACGAGGTCCGGGGCGGAGGTCGGAACCGAGGTCCGGGGCGGCGGTCGGAAACGAGGTCCGGGGCGGCGGTCGGAAACGAGGTCTGGGGCGGCGGTCGGAAACGAGGTCCGGGGCGGCGGTCGGAAACGAGGTCCGGGGCGGCGGTCGGAAACGAGGTCCGGGGTGGCGGTCGGAACCGAGGTCCGGGGCGTCGGTCGGAACCGAGGTCCGGGGCGGCGGTCGGAACCGAGGTCCGGGGCGGCGGTCGGAACCGAGGTCCGGGGCGGCGGTCGGAACCGAGGTCCGGGGCGGCGGTCGGAACCGAGGTCCGGGGCGGAGGTCGGAACCGACGTCCGGGGCCGCGGTCGGAACCGAGGTCCGGGGCGGCGGTCGGAACCAAGGTCCGGGGCGGCGGTCGGAAACGAGGTCCGGGGCGGCGGTCGGAAACGAGGTCCGGGGCGGCGGTCGGAACCGAGGTCCGGGGCGGCGGTCGGAACCAAGGTCCGGGGCGGCGGTCGGAACCAAGGTCCGGGCAGGCGCTCGGAATCAAGGTATGGGGTAGCGTTCTGAGCCGAGGTCCGAGGCGCTGGACGGAACCGAGGTCCGGGGTGCCGGTCGGAACCGAGGTCCGGGGTGGCGGTCGGAACCGAGGTCCTGGGTGGCGGTCGGAACCGAGGTCCTGGGTGGCGGTCGGAAACGAGGTCCGGGGCGGCGGTCGGAAACGAGGTCCGGGGCGGCGGTCGGAAACGAGGTCCGGGGCGGCGGTCGGAAACGAGGTCCGGGGCGGCGGTCGGAAACGAGGTCCGGGGCGGCGGTCGGAACCGAGGTCCGGGGCGTCGGTCGGAACCGAGGTCCGGGGCGGCGGTCGGAACCGAGGTCCGGGGCGGCGGTCGGAAACGAGGTCCGGGGCGGCGGTCGGAAACGAGGTCCGGGGCGGCGGTCGGAAACGAGGTCCGAGGCGCTGGACGGAACCGAGGTCCGGGGTGCCGGTCGGAACCGAGGTCCGGGGTGGCGGTCGGAACCGAGGTCCTGGGTGGCGGTCGGAACCGAGGTCCTGGGCGGCGGTCGGAAACGAGGTCCGGGGCGGCGGTCGGAAACGAGGTCCGGGGCGGAGGTCGGAACCGAGGTCCGGGGCGGCGGTCGGAAACGAGGTCCGGGGCGGCGGTCGGAAACGAGGTCTGGGGCGGCGGTCGGAAACGAGGTCCGGGGCGGCGGTCGGAAACGAGGTCCGCGGCGGCGGTCGGAAACGAGGTCCGGGGTGGCGGTCGGAACCGAGGTCCGGGGCGTCGGTCGGAACCGAGGTCCGGGGCGGCGGTCGGAACCGAGGTCCGGGGCGGCGGTCGGAACCGAGGTCCGGGGCGGCGGTCGGAACCGAGGTCCGGGGCGGCGGTCGGAACCGAGGTCCGGGGCGGAGGTCGGAACCGACGTCCGGGGCCGCGGTCGGAACCGAGGTCCGGGGCGGCGGTCGGAACCAAGGTCCGGGGCGGCGGTCGGAAACGAGGTCCGGGGCGGCGGTCGGAAACGAGGTCCGGGGCGGCGGTCGGAAACGAGGTCCGGGGCGGCGGTCGGAAACGAGGTCCGGGGCGGCGGTCGGAAACGAGGTCCGGGGCGGCGGTCGGAACCGAGGTCCGGGGCGTCGGTCGGAACCGAGGTCCGGGGCGGCGGTCGGAACCGAGGTCCGGGGCGGCGGTCGGAACCGAGGTCCGGGGCGGCGGTCGGAACCGAGGTCCGGGGCGGCGGTCGGAACCGAGGTCCGGGGCGGAGGTCGGAACCGAGGTCCGGGGCCGCGGTCGGAACCGAGGTCCGGGGCGGCGGTCGGAACCAAGGTCCGGGGCGGCGGTCGGAACCAAGGTCCGGGCAGGCGCTCGGAATCAAGGTATGGGGTAGCGTTCTGAGCCGAGGTCCGAGGCGCTGGACGGAACCGAGGTCCGGGGCGGCGGTCGGAAACGAGGTCCGGGGGGGCGGTCGGAAACGAGGTCCGGGGCGGCGGTCGGAAACGAGGTCCGGGGCGGCGGTCGGAAACGAGGTCCGGGGCGGCGGTCGGAAACGAGGTCCGGGGCGGCGGTCGGAAACGAGGTCCGGGGCGGCGGTCGGAAACGAGGTCCGGGGCGGCGGTCGGAAACGAGGTCCGGGGCGGCGGTCGGAAACGAGGTCCGGGGCGGCGGTCGGAAACGAGGTCCGGGGCGGCGGTCGGAAACGAGGTCCGGGGCGGCGGTCGGAACCGAGGTCCGGGGCGGCGGTCGGAACCGAGGTCCGGGGCGGCGGTCGGAACCGAGGTCCGGGGCGGCGGTCGGAACCGAGGTCCGGGGCGGCGGTCGGAACCGAGGTCCGGGGCGGCGGTCGGAACCGAGGTCCGGGGCGGCGGTCGGAACCGAGGTCCGGGGCGGCGGTCGGAACCGAGGTCCGGGGCGGCGGTCGGAAACGAGGTCCGGGGCGGCGGTCGGAAACGAGGTCCGGGGCGGCGGTCGGAAACGAGGTCCGGGGCGGCGGTCGGAAACGAGGTCCGGGGCGGCGGTCGGAAAAGAGGTCCGGGGCGGCGGTCGGAAACGAGGTCCGGGGCGGCGGTCGGAAACGAGGTCCGGGGCGGCGGTCAGAACCGAGGTCCGGGGCGGCGGTCGGAACCGAGGTCCGGGGCGGCGGTCGGAACCGAGGTCCGGGGCGGCGGTCGGAACCGAGGTCCGGGGCGGCGGTCGGAACCGAGGTCCGGGGCGGCGGTCGGAACCGAGGTCCGGGGCGGCGGTCGGAACCGAGGTACGGGGCGGCGGTCGGAACCGAGGTCCGGGGCGGCGGTCGGAACCGAGGTCCGGGGCGGCGGTCGGAACCGAGGTCCGGGGCGGCGGTCGGAACCGAGGTCCGGGGCGGCGGTCGGAACCGAGGTCCGGGGCGGCGGTCGGAACCGAGGTCCGGGGCGGCGGTCGGAACCGAGGTCCGGGGCGGCGGTCGGAACCGAGGTCCGGGGCGGCGGTCGGAACCGATGTCCGGGGCGGCGGTCGGAACCGAGGTCCGGGGCGGCGGTCGGAACCGAGGTCCGGGGCGGCGGTCGGAACCGAGGTCCGGGGCGGCGGTCGGAACCGAGGTCCGGGGCGGCGGTCGGAACCGAGGTCCGGGGCGGCGGTCGGAACCGAGGTCCGGGCGGCGGTCGGAACCGAGGTCCGGGGCGGCGGTCGGAAACGAGGTCCGGGGCGGCGGTCGGAAACGAGGTCCGGGGCGGCGGTCGGAAACGAGGTCCGGGGCGGCGGTCGGAAAAGAGGTCCGGGGCGGCGGTCGGAAAAGAGGTCCGGGGCGGCGGTCGGAAACGAGGTCCGGGGCGGCGGTCGGAACCGAGGTCCGGGGCGGCGGTCGGAACCGAGGTCCGGGGCGGCGGTCGGAACCGAGGTCCGGGGCGGCGGTCGGAACCGAGGTCCGGGGCGGCGGTCGGAACCGAGGTCCGGGGCGGCGGTCGGAACCGAGGTACGGGGCGGCGGTCGGAACCGAGGTCCGGGCGGCGGTCGGAACCGAGGTCCGGGGCGGCGGTCGGAAACGAGGTCCGGGGCGGCGGTCGGAAACGAGGTCCGGGGCGGCGGTCGGAAACGAGGTCCGGGGCGGCGGTCGGAAACGAGGTCCGGGGCGGCGGTCGGAAAAGAGGTCCGGGGCGGCGGTCGGAAACGAGGTCCGGGGCGGCGGTCGGAACCGAGGTCCGGGGCGGCGGTCGGAACCGAGGTCCGGGGCGGCGGTCGGAACCGAGGTCCGGGGCGGCGGTCGGAACCGAGGTCCGGGGCGGCGGTCGGAACCGAGGTCCGGGGCGGCGGTCGGAACCGAGGTACGGGGCGGCGGTCGGAACCGAGGTCCGGGGCGGCGGTCGGAACCGAGGTCCGGGGCGGCGGTCGGAACCGAGGTCCGGGGCGGCGGTCGGAACCGAGGTCCGGGGCGGCGGTCGGAACCGAGGTCCGGGGCGGCGGTCGGAACCGAGGTCCGGGGCGGAGGTCGGAACCGAGGTCCGGGGCGGCGGTCGGAAACGAGGTCCGGGGCGGCGGTCGGAAACGAGGTCCGGGGCGGCGGTCGGAACCGACGTCCGGGGCCGCGGTCGGAACCGAGGTCCGGGGCGGCGGTCGGAAACGAGGTCCGGGGCGGCGGTCGGAAACGAGGTCCGGGGCGGCGGTCGGAAACGAGGTCCGGGGCGGCGGTCGGAAACGAGGTCCGGGGCGGCGGTCGGAAACGAGGTCCGGGGCGGCGGTCGGAACCGAGGTCCGGGGCGTCGGTCGGAACCGAGGTCCGGGGCGGCGGTCGGAACCGAGGTCCGGGGCGGCGGTCGGAACCGAGGTCCGGGGCGGCGGTCGGAACCGAGGTCCGGGGCGGCGGTCGGAACCGAGGTCCGGGGCGGAGGTCGGAACCGAGGTCCGGGGCCGCGGTCGGAACCGAGGTCCGGGGCGGCGGTCGGAACCAAGGTCCGGGGCGGCGGTCGGAACCAAGGTCCGGGCAGGCGCTCGGAATCAAGGTATGGGGTAGCGTTCTGAGCCGAGGTCCGAGGCGCTGGACGGAACCGAGGTCCGGGGTGCCGGTCGGAACCGAGGTCCGGGGTGGCGGTCGGAACCGAGGTCCTGGGTGGCGGTCGGAACCGAGGTCCTGGGCGGCGGTCGGAAACGAGGTCCGGGGCGGCGGTCGGAAACGAGGTCCGGGGCGGAGGTCGGAACCGAGGTCCGGGGCGGCGGTCGGAAACGAGGTCCGGGGCGGCGGTCGGAACCGAGGTCCCGGGCGGCGGTCGGAACCGAGGTCCGGGGCGGCGGTCGGAACCGAGGTCCGGGGCGGCGGTCGGAAACGAGGTCCGGGGCGGCGGTCGGAAACGAGGTCCGGGGCGGCGGTCGGAAACGAGGTCCGGGGCGGCGGTCGGAAACGAGGTCCGGGGCGGCGGTCGGAACCGAGGTCCGGGGCGGCGGTCGGAACCGAGGTCCGGGGCGGCGGTCGGAACCGAGGTCCGGGGCGGCGGTCGGAACCGAGGTCCGGGGCGGCGGTCGGAAACGAGGTCCGGGGCGGCGGTCGGAAACGAGGTCCGGGGCGGCGGTCGGAAACGAGGTCCGGGGCGGCGGTCGGAAACGAGGTCCGGGGCGGCGGTCGGAACCGATGTCCGGGGCGGCGGTCGGAACCGAGGTCCGGGGCGGCGGTCGGAACCGAGGTCCGGGGCGGCGGTCGGAACCGAGGTCCGGGGCGGCGGTCGGAATCGAGGTCCGGGGCGGCGGTCGGAACCGAGGTTCGGGGCGGCGGTCGGAAACGAGGTCCTGGGCGGCGGTCGGAAACGAGGTCCGGGGCGGCGGTCGGAAACGAGGTCCGGGGCGGCGGTCGGAAACGAGGTCCGGGGCGGCGGTCGGAAACGAGGTCCGGGGCGGCGGTCGGAAACGAGGTCCGGGGCGGCGGTCGGAAACGAGGTCCGGGGCGGCGGTCGGAAACGAGGTCCGGGGCGGCGGTCGGAAACGAGGTCCGGGGCGGCGGTCGGAAACGAGGTCCGGGGCGGCGGTCGGAAACGAGGTCCGGGGCGGCGGTCGGAAACGAGGTCCGGGGCGGCGGTCGGAAACGAGGTCCGGGGGGCGGTCGGAAACGAGGTCCGGGGCGGCGGTCGGAAACGAGGTCCGGGGCGGCGGTCGGAAACGAGGTCCGGGGCGGCGGTCGGAAACGAGTACGGGGCGGCGGTCGGAAACGAGGTCCGGGGCGGCGGTCGGAAACGAGGTCCGGGGCGGCGGTCGGAAACGAGGTCCGGGGCGGCGGTCGGAAACGAGGTCCGGGGCGGCGGTCGGAAACGAGGTCCGGGGCGGCGGTCGGAAACGAGGTCCGGGGCGGCGGTCGGAACCGAGGTCCGGGGCGGCGGTCGGAACCGAGGTCCGGGGCGGCGGTCGGAACCGAGGTCCGGGGCGGCGGTCGGAACCGAGGTCCGGGGCGGCGGTCGGAACCGAGGTCCGGGGCGGCGGTCGGAACCGAGGTCCGGGGCGGCGGTCGGAACCGAGGTCCGGGGCGGCGGTCGGAACCGAGGTCCGGGGCGGCGGTCGGAAACGAGGTCCGGGGCGGCGGTCGGAAACGAGGTCCGGGGCGGCGGTCGGAAACGAGGTCCGGGGCGGCGGTCGGAAACGAGGTCCGGGGCGGCGGTCGGAAACGAGGTCCGGGGCGGAGGTCGGAACCGAGGTCCGGGGCGGCGGTCGGAAACGAGGTCCGGGGCGGCGGTCGGAAACGAGGTCCGGGGCGGCGGTCGGAAACGAGGTCCGGGGCGGCGGTCGGAAACGAGGTCCGGGGCGGCGGTCGGAAACGAGGTCCGGGGCGGCGGTCGGAACCGAGGTCCGGGGCGTCGGTCGGAACCGAGGTCCGGGGCGGCGGTCGGAACCGAGGTCCGGGGCGGAGGTCGGAACCGAGGTCCGGGGCCGCGGTCGGAACCGAGGTCCGGGGCGGCGGTCGGAACCAAGGTCCGGGGCGGCGGTCGGAACCAAGGTCCGGGCAGGCGCTCGGAATCAAGGTATGGGGTAGCGTTCTGAGCCGAGGTCCGAGGCGCTGGACGGAACCGAGGTCCGGGGTGCCGGTCGGAACCGAGGTCCGGGGTGGCGGTCGGAACCGAGGTCCTGGGTGGCGGTCGGAACCGAGGTCCTGGGCGGCGGTCGGAAACGAGGTCCGGGGCGGCGGTCGGAAACGAGGTCCGGGGCGGAGGTCGGAACCGAGGTCCGGGGCGGCGGTCGGAAACGAGGTCCGGGGCGGCGGTCGGAAACGAGGTCCGGGGCGGCGGTCGGAAACGAGGTCCGGGGCGGCGGTCGGAAACGAGGTCCGGGGCGGCGGTCGGAAACGAGGTCCGGGGCGGCGGTCGGAAACGAGGTCCGGGGCGGCGGTCGGAAACGAGGTCCGGGGCGGCGGTCGGAAACGAGGTCCGGGGCGGCGGTCGGAAACGAGGTCCGGGGCGGCGGTCGGAACCGAGGTCCGGGGCGGCGGTCGGAATCGAGGTCCGGGGCGGCGGTCGGAACCGAGGTCCAGGGCGGCGGTCGGAACCGAGGTCCGGGGCGGCGGTCGGAACCGAGGTCCGGGGCGGCGGTCGGAAACGAGGTCCGGGGCGGCGGTCGGAAATGAGGTCCGGGGCGGCGGTCGGAAACGAGGTCCGGGGCGGCGGTCGGAAACGAGGTCCGGGGCGGCGGTCGGAAACGAGGTCCGGGGCGGCGGTCGGAAACGAGGTCCGGGGCGGCGGTCGGAACCGAGGTCCGGGGCGTCGGTCGGAACCGAGGTCCGGGGCGGCGGTCGGAACCGAGGTCCGGGGCGGCGGTCGGAACCGAGGTCCGGGGCGGCGGTCGGAACCGAGGTCCGGGGCGGCGGTCGGAACCGAGGTCCGGGGCGGAGGTCGGAACCGAGGTCCGGGGCCGCGGTCGGAACCGAGGTCCGGGGCGGCGGTCGGAACCAAGGTCCGGGGCGGCGGTCGGAACCAAGGTCCGGGCAGGCGCTCGGAATCAAGGTATGGGGTAGCGTTCTGAGCCGAGGTCCGAGGCGCTGGACGGAACCGAGGTCCGGGGTGCCGGTCGGAACCGAGGTCCGGGGTGGCGGTCGGAACCGAGGTCCTGGGTGGCGGTCGGAACCGAGGTCCTGGGCGGCGGTCGGAAACGAGGTCCGGGGCGGCGGTCGGAAACGAGGTCCGGGGCGGAGGTCGGAACCGAGGTCCGGGGCGGCGGTCGGAAACGAGGTCCGGGGCGGCGGTCGGAAACGAGGTCCGGGGCGGCGGTCGGAAACGAGGTCCGGGGCGGCGGTCGGAAACGAGGTCCGGGGCGGCGGTCGGAAACGAGGTCCGGGGCGGCGGTCGGAACCGAGGTCCGGGGCGTCGGTCGGAACCGAGGTCCGGGGCGGCGGTCGGAACCGAGGTCCGGGGCGGCGGTCGGAAACGAGGTCCGGGGCGGCGGTCGGAAACGAGGTCCGGGGCGGCGGTCGGAAACGAGGTCCGGGGCGGCGGTCGGAACCGAGGTCCCGGGCGGCGGTCGGAACCGAGGTCCGGGGCGGCGGTCGGAACCGAGGTCCGGGGCGGCGGTCGGAAACGAGGTCCGGGGCGGCGGTCGGAAACGAGGTCCGGGGCGGCGGTCGGAAACGAGGTCCGGGGCGGCGGTCGGAAACGAGGTCCGGGGCGGCGGTCGGAAACGAGGTCCGGGGCGGCGGTCGGAAACGAGGTCCGGGGCGGCGGTCGGAAACGAGGTCCGGGGCGGCGGTCGGAACCGAGGTCAGGGGCGGCGGTCGGAAACGAGGTCCGGGGCGGCGGTCGGAAACGAGGTCTGGGGCGGCGGTCGGAAACGAGGTCCGGGGCGGCGGTCGGAAACGAGGTCCGGGGCGGCGGTCGGAAACGAGGTCCGGGGCGGCGGTCGGAACCGAGGTCCGGGGCGGCGGTCGGAACCGAGGTCCGGAGCGGCGGTCGGAACCGAGGTCCGGGGCGGCGGTCGGAACCGAGGTCCGGGGCGGCGGTCGGAACCGAGGTCCGGGGCGGCGGTCGGAACCGAGGTCCGGGGTGCCGGTCGGAACCGAGGTCCGGGGTGGCGGTCGGAACCGAGGTCCTGGGTGGCGGTCGGAACCGAGGTCCTGGGCGGCGGTCGGAACCGAGGTCCGGGGTGGCGGTCGGTACCGAGGTCCGGGCCGGCATTCGGAACCGAGGTCCGGGGCGGCGGTCGGAACCGAGGTCCGGGGCGGCGGTCGGAACAGAGGTCCGGGGCGGCGGTCGGAAACGAGGTCCGGGGCGGCGGTCGGAAACGAGGTCCGGGGCGGCGGTCGGAAACGAGGTCCGGGGCGGCGGTCGGAAACGAGGTCCGGGGCGGCGGTCGGAAACGAGGTCCGGGGCGCCGGTCGGAAACGAGGTCCGGGGCGGCGGTCGGAAACGAGGTCCGGGGCGGCGGTCGGAACCGAGGTCCGGGGCGGCGGTCGGAATCGAGGTCCGGGGCGGCGGTCGGAACCGAGGTCCGGGGCGGCGGTCGGAAACGAGGTCCGGGGCGGCGGTCGGAAACGAGGTCCGGGGCGGCGGTCGGAAACGAGGTCCGGGGCGGCGGTCGGAAACGAGGTCCGGGGCGGCGGTCGGAAACGAGGTCCGGGGCGGCGGTCGGAAACGAGGTCCGGGGCGGCGGTCGGAAACGAGGTCCGGGGCGGCGGTCGGAACCGAGGTCAGGGGCGGCGGTCGGAAACGAGGTCCGGGGCGGCGGTCGGAAACGAGGTCTGGGGCGGCGGTCGGAAACGAGGTCCGGGGCGGCGGTCGGAAACGAGGTCCGGGGCGGCGGTCGGAAACGAGGTCCGGGGCGGCGGTCGGAAACGAGGTCCGGGGCGGCGGTCGGAAACGAGGTCCGGGGCGGAGGTCGGAAACGAGGTCCGGGGCGGCGGTCGGAAACGAGGTCCGGGGCGGCGGTCGGAAACGAGGTCCGGGGCGGCGGTCGGAAACGAGGTCCGGGGCGGCGGTCGGAACTGAGGTCCGGGGCGGCGGTCGGAACCGAGGTCCGGGGCGGCGGTCGGAACCGAGGTCCGGGGCGGCGGTCGGAACCGAGGTCCGGGGCGGCGGTCGGAACCGAGGTCCGGGGCGGCGGTCGGAACCGAGGTCCGGGGCGCCGGTCGGAACCGAGGTCCGGGGTGGCGGTCGGAACCGAGGTCCTGGGTGGCGGTCGGAACCGAGGTCCTGGGCGGCGGTCGGAACCGAGGTCCGGGGTGGCGGTCGGTAACGAGGTCCGGGGCGGCGGTCGGAACAGAGGTCCGGGGCGGCGGTCGGAATCGAGGTCCGGGGCGGCGGTCGGAACCGAGGTCCGGGGCGGCGGTCGGAAACGAGGTCCGGGGCGGCGGTCGGAAACGAGGTCCGGGGCGGCGGTCGGAAACGAGGTCCGGGGCGGCGGTCGGAAACGAGGTCCGGGGCGGCGGTCGGAAACGAGGTCCGGGGCGGCGGTCGGAAACGAGGTCCGGGGCGGCGGTCGGAACCGAGGTCAGGGGCGGCGGTCGGAAACGAGGTCCGGGGCGGAGGTCGGAAACGAGGTCCGGGGCAGCGGTCGGAAACGAGGTCCGGGGCGGCGGTCGGAAACGAGGTCCGGGGCGGCGGTCCGAAACGAGGTCCGGGGCGGCGGTCGGAAACGAGGTCCGGGGCGGCGGTCGGAAACGAGGTCCGGGGCGGCGGTCGGAAACGAGGTCCGGGGCGGCGGTCGGAAACGAGGTCCGGGGCGGCGGTCGGAAACGAGGTCCGGGGCGGCGGTCGGAAACGAGGTCCGGGGCGGCGGTCGGAAACGAGGTCCGGGGCGGCGGTCGGAAACGAGGTCCGGGGCGGCGGTCGGAACCGAGGTCCGGGGCGGCGGTCGGAACCGAGGTCCGGGGCGGCGGTCGGAACCGAGGTCCGGGGCGGCGGTCGGAAACGAGGTCCGGGGCGGCGGTCGGAAACGAGGTCCGGGGCGGCGGTCGGAAACGAGGTCCGGGGCGGCGGTCGGAACCGAGGTCCGGGGCGGCGGTCGGAATCGAGGTCCGGGGCGGCGGTCGGAACCGAGGTCCAGGGCGGCGGTCGGAACCGAGGTCCAGGGCGGCGGTCGGAACCGAGGTCCGGGGCGGCGGTCGGAACCGAGGTCCGGGGCGGCGGTCGGAAACGAGGTCCGGGGCGGCGGTCGGAAACGAGGTCCGGGGCGGCGGTCGGAAACGAGGTCCGGGGCGGCGGTCGGAACCGAGCTCCGGGGCGGCGGTCGGAAACGAGGTCCGGGGCGGCGGTCGGAACCGAGGTCCGGGGCGTCGGTCGGAACCGAGGTCCGGGGCGGCGGTCGGAAACGAGGTCCGGGGCGGCGGTCGGAAACGAGGTCCGGGGCGGCGGTCGGAAACGAGGTCCGGGGCGGCGGTCGGAAACGAGCTCCGGGGCGTCGGTCGGAAACGAGGTCCGGGGCGGCGGTCGGAACCGAGGTCCGGGGCGTCGGTCGGAACCGAGGTCCGGGGCGGCGGTCGGAACCGAGGTCCGGGGCGGCGGTCGGAACCGAGGTCCGGGGCGGCGGTCGGAACCGAGGTCCGGGGCGGCGGTCGGAACCGAGGTCCGGGGCGGAGGTCGGAACCGAGGTCCGGGGCCGCGGTCGGAACCGAGGTCCGGGGCGGCGGTCGGAACCAAGGTCCGGGGCGGCGGTCGGAACCAAGGTCCGGGCAGGCGCTCGGAATCAAGGTATGGGGTAGCGTTCTGAGCCGAGGTCCGAGGCGCTGGACGGAACCGAGGTCCGGGGTGCCGGTCGGAACCGAGGTCCGGGGTGGCGGTCGGAACCGAGGTCCTGGGTGGCGGTCGGAACCGAGGTCCTGGGCGGCGGTCGGAACCGAGGTCCGGGGTGGCGGTCGGTACCGAGGTCCGGGCCGGCATTCGGAACCGAGGTCCGGGGCGGCGGTCGGAACCGAGGTCCGGGGCGGCGGTCGGAACCGAGGTCCGGGGCGGCGGTCGGAACCGAGGTCCGGGGCGGCGGTCGGAACCGAGGTCCGGGGCGGCGGTCGGAACCGAGGTCCGGGGCGGCGGTCGGAACCGAGGTCCGGGGCGGCGGTCGGAAACGAGGTCCGGGGCGGCGGTCGGAACCGAGGTCCGGGGCGGCGGTCGGAACCGAGGTCCGGGGCGGCGGTCGGAACCGAGGTCCGGGGCGGCGGTCGGAACCGAGGTCCGGGGCGGCGGTCGGAACCGAGGTCCGGGGCGGCGGTCGGAACCGAGGTCCGGGGCGGCGGTCGGAACCGAGGTCCGGGGCGGCGGTCGGAACCGAGGTCCGGGGCGGCGGTCGGAACCGAGGTCCGGGGCGGCGGTCGGAACCGAGGTCCGGGGCGGCGGTCGGAACCGAGGTCCGGGGCGGCGGTCGGAAACGAGGTCCGGGGCGGCGGTCGGAAACGAGGTCCGGGGCGGCGGTCGGAAACGAGGTCCGGGGCGGCGGTCGGAAACGAGGTCCGGGGCGGCGGTCGGAACCGAGGTCCGGGGCGGCGGTCGGAACCGAGGTCCGGGGCGGCGGTCGGAACCGAGGTCCGGGGCGGCGGTCGGAACCGAGGTCCGGGGCGGCGGTCGGAACCGAGGTCCGGGGCGGCGGTCGGAACCGAGGTCCGGGGCGGCGGTCGGAACCGAGGTCCGGGGCGGCGGTCGGAACCGAGGTCCGGGGCGGCGGTCGGAACCGAGGTCCGGGGCGGCGGTCGGAACCGAGGTCCGGGGCGGCGGTCGGAACCGAGGTCCGGGGCGGCGGTCGGAACCGAGGTCCGGGGCGGCGGTCGGAACCGAGGTCCGGGGCGGCGGTCGGAACCGAGGTCCGGGGCGGCGGTCGGAACCGAGGTCCGGGGCGGCGGTCGGAACCGAGGTCCGGGGCGGCGGTCGGAAACGAGGTCCGGGGCGGCGGTCGGAAACGAGGTCCGGGGCGGCGGTCGGAAACGAGGTCCGGGGCGGCGGTCGGAAACGAGGTCCGGGGCGGCGGTCGGAACCGAGGTCCGGGGCGGCGGTCGGAACCGAGGTCCGGGGCGGCGGTCGGAACCGAGGTCCGGGGCGGCGGTCGGAACCGAGGTCCGGGGCGGCGGTCGGAACCGAGGTCCGGGGCGGCGGTCGGAACCGAGGTCCGGGGCGGCGGTCGGAACCGAGGTCCGGGGCGGCGGTCGGAACCGAGGTCCGGGGCGGCGGTCGGAACCGAGGTCCGGGGCGGCGGTCGGAAACGAGGTCCGGGGCGGCGGTCGGAAACGAGGTCCGGGGCGGCGGTCGGAAACGAGGTCCGGGGCGGCGGTCGGAAACGAGGTCCGGGGCGGCGGTCGGAAACGAGGTCCGGGGCGACGGTCGGAAACGAGGTCCGGGGCGGCGGTCGGAAACGAGGTCCGGGGCGGCGGTCGGAAACGAGGTCCGGGGCGGCGGTCGGAAACGAGGTCCGGGGCGGCGGTCGGAACCGAGGTCAGGGGCGGCGGTCGGAAACGAGGTCCGGGGCGGCGGTCGGAAACGAGGTCCGGGGCGGCGGTCGGAAACGAGGTCCGGGGCGGCGGTCGGAAACGAGGTCCGGGGCGGCGGTCGGAAACGAGGTCCGGGGCGGCGGTCGGAAACGAGGTCCGGGGCGGCGGTCGGAAACGAGGTCCGGGGCGGCGGTCGGAAACGAGGTCCGGGGCGGCGGTCGGAAACGAGGTCCGGGGCGGCGGTCGGAAACGAGGTCCGGGGCGGCGGTCGGAAACGAGGTCCGGGGCGGCGGTCGGAAACGAGGTCCGGGGCGGCGGTCGGAAACGAGGTCCGGGGCGGCGGTCGGAAACGAGGTCCGGGGCGGCGGTCGGAACCGAGGTCCGGGGCGGCGGTCGGAACCGAGGTCCGGGGCGGCGGTCGGAAACGAGGTCCGGGGCGGCGGTCGGAAACGAGGTCCGGGGCGGCGGTCGGAAACGAGGTCCGGGGCGGCGGTCGGAAACGAGGTCCGGGGGCGGCGGTCGGAAACGAGGTCCGGGGCGGCGGTCGGAAACGAGGTCCGGGGCGGCGGTCGGAAACGAGGTCCGGGGCGGCGGTCGGAAACGAGGTCCGGGGCGGCGGTCGGAACCGAGGTCCGGGGCGGCGGTCGGAACCGAGGTCCGGGGCGGCGGTCGGAACCGAGGTCCGGGGCGGCGGTCGGAACCGAGGTCCGGGGCGGCGGTCGGAACCGAGGTCCGGGGCGGCGGTCGGAACCGAGGTCCGGGGCGGCGGTCGGAACCGAGGTCCGGGGCGGCGGTCGGAACCGAGGTCCGGGGCGGCGGTCGGAACCGAGGTCCGGGGCGGCGGTCGGAACCGAGGTCCGGGGCGGCGGTCGGAACCGAGGTCCGGGGCGGCGGTCGGAACCGAGGTCCGGGGCGGCGGTCGGAACCGAGGTCCGGGGCGGCGGTCGGAACCGAGGTCCGGGGCGGCGGTCGGAACCGAGGTCCGGGGCGGCGGTCGGAAACGAGGTCCGGGGCGGCGGTCGGAAACGAGGTCCGGGGCGGCGGTCGGAAACGAGGTCCGGGGCGGCGGTCGGAAACGAGGTCCGGGGCGGCGGTCGGAACCGAGGTCCGGGGCGGCGGTCGGAACCGAGGTCCGGGGCGGCGGTCGGAACCGAGGTCCGGGGCGGCGGTCGGAACCGAGGTCCGGGGCGGCGGTCGGAACCGAGGTCCGGGGCGGCGGTCGGAACCGAGGTCCGGGGCGGCGGTCGGAACCGAGGTCCGGGGCGGCGGTCGGAACCGAGGTCCGGGGACGGCGGTCGGAACCGAGGTCCGGGGCGGCGGTCGGAACCGAGGTCCGGGGCGGCGGTCGGAACCGAGGTCCGGGGCGGCGGTCGGAACCGAGGTCCGGGGCGGCGGTCGGAACCGAGGTCCGGGGACCGGCGGTCGGAACCGAGGTCCGGGGCGGCGGTCGGAACCGAGGTCCGGGGCGGCGGTCGGAACCGAGGTCCGGG
>NW_027592755.1:0-46183 GCF_964213995.1 Mustelus asterias
GCCAATCCATCTAACCTACACATCTTTGGACACTAAGGGACAATTTAGCATGGCCAATCCACCTAATTTACACATCTTTGGACACTAAGGGGCCATTTAGCATGGCCAATACACCTAATTTACACATCTTTGGACACTAAGGGGCAATTTAGCATGGCCAATCCACCTAACCTGCACATCTTTGGACACTAAGGGACAATTTAGCATGGCCAATCCACCTAATTTACACATCTTTGGACACTAAGGAGCAATTTAGCATGGCCAATCCACCTAACCTGCACATCTTTGGACACTAAGGGACAATTTAGCATGGCCAATCCACCTAATTTACACATCTTTGGACACTAAGGGACAATTTAGCATGGCCAATCCACCTAATTTACACATCTTTGGACACTAAGGGGCAATTTAGCATGGCCAATCCACCTAATTTGCACATCTTTGGACACTAAGGGGCAATTTAGCATGGCCAATCCACCTAATTTACACATCTTTGGACACTAAGGGGCAATTTGGCATGGCCAATCCACCTAACCAGCACATCTTTGGACCGTGGGAGGAAACCGGAGCACCCGGAGGAAACCCACGCAGACACGGGAAGAATGTGCAGACTCCGCACAGACAGTGACCCCAGGCCGGATTCGAACCCGGATCCCTGGCGCTGAGAGGCAGCAGTGCTAACCAGTGTGTCATTGCGCCGTCCCCTAACCCTCTCCTTTCCATCTTCCCCATGTACTCTATGAACGGTATGCTTTGTACAGAGCGCCAGAATACTTTTCATACATGTGACAATAATAAATTAATTAATAAATAAATCGAGCCAAAATACTAAATCTAATCAAGGCTTTGCTCGGTCGAGGGACGGCCTTGGAAGTAACAACTGCTACCTGAGAGGCCGGTGATGTCCATGTTGGGAAGTTGTTTGGCCTTCAGTACAACCACGGTTAACCTGCGCGTGCCAGGCTGGTAACACAGCGATACGAGCAGCTCTCCTCTGCTGACGCATTTCTGAAAGACAAAACCAAACCGCCCCCCCCCCCACTCCAACCCCACCCCAGGGGGGAGGGGAGGGAGAGGGTTAGGGTGTACGTCATTGCTGGAAGAGCTGGAAACCATAACAAAGAGCAGCCCTCTAATCCCAGCCCGAGGCGGAGACGAGCTGGGATAATTCTGGCGCCAGGAGCTAACGAAGAGTTTTCCCAATTCCACTCCCCCCCCCCCCCACCCCCCCGCTCCACTCTCGGGGGAATGCGCATCTGTGGCGTCGTCCAATTATTGAACAGTGCAACGAGTCAATCCCAGCATTGTGCCTCTCCGTTCAACCGGAAAATTATCAACACTCTGTACCCAATTCATGAGAGGTTGTCTTGACAACGCTCTCCCTCCCCAACACTGCCGGTTAACTGTTCCCACGCCACCCAGTGAAGCCATCTGGGTTCATCTCTGGTAGCAATACAAGGAAGGCAGATTATTCTAGAGTCACAGAGGTTTACAGCATGGAAACAGGCCCTTCGGCCCAACTTGTCCATGCCGCCCAATTTTTAACCCCAAAGCTAGTCCCAATTGCCCGAGTTTGACCCATATCCCTCTATACCCATCTTACCCATGTAACTGTTTAAATGCTTTTTAAAAGACAAAATTGTACCCGCCTCTACTACTGCCTCTGGCAGCTTGTTCCAGACACTCACCACCCTGTGTGTGAAAAAATTGCCCCTCTGGACACTTTTGTATCTCTCCCCTCTCACCTTAAACCTATGCCCTCTAGTTTTAGACTCCCCTACCTTTGGGAAAAGATATTGACTATCTAGCTGATCTATGCCCCTCATTATTTTATAGACCTCTATAAGATCACCCCTCAGCCTCCTACGGTCCAGAGAAAAAAGTCCCAGTCTATTCAGCCTCTCCTTATAACTCAAACCATCAAGTCCCGGTAGCATCCGAGTAAATGTTTTCTGCACTTTTTCTTGTTCAATAAACTCCTTTCTATAATAGGGTGACCAGAATTGCACACAGTATTCCAAGTGTGGCCTTACCAAGGTCTTGTACAACTTCAACAAGACGTCCCAACTCCTGTATTCAATGTTCTGACCGATGAAACCAAGCATGCCGAATGCCTTCTTCACCACTCTGTCCACCTGTGACTCCACTTTCAAGGAGCTATGAACCTGTACCCCGAGATCTCTTTGTTCTGTAACTCTCCCCAACGCCCTACCATTAACTGAGTAAGTCCTGCCCTGGTTCGATCGACCAAAATGCATCACCTCGCATTTATCTAAATTAAACTCCATCTGCCATTCGTCAGCCCACTGGCCCAATTGATCAAGATCCCGATGCCATCCGGGATAACCTTCTTCACTGTCCACTATGCCACCAATCTTGGTGTCATCTGCAAACTTACTAACCATGCCTCCTATATTCTCATCCAAATCATTAATATAAATGACAAATAACAATTACTTGAATGGGTGTAAATTGAGAGAGGTGGATACCCAGCGAGATCTTGGAGTCCTCGAGCATCAGTCGCTGAAAGTAAGCGCGCAGGTACAGCAGGCAGTAAAGAAGGCAAATGGTATGTTGGCCTTCATAGCGAGAGGATTTGAGTATAGAGATAGGAATTATTCATTTTTACGGGACATGGGCATCGCTGGCTGGGCCAGCATTTATTGCCCATCCCCAGTTGCCCCTTGGAGGGGCAGTTGAGAGTCAACCCCATTGCTGTGGCTCTGGAGTCACATGTAGGCCAGACCGGGGTAAGGACGGCAGATTTCCTTCCCTAAAGGACTGTTGCCAAGTTGGTGTTAGTTAAATTGCCTGTTAAAAGGGTGGTGTCTTTCTTTCGATGTAAATTGAAAGTACACAGAGTGCCCAAAATGAAACATTTGTATCGAGGGGCCGGGCAGTAGCGTTGCCAAGACAACAGGCTGTGTTTGAGTTTTGCCCAATCAGTTTGAATTAGGCACTGAGCTACCAAGCACCTGTTAGATTTGAAATTGATGTTTTGGTAACCTGAGAACCCCAATCATATTGTGGGAAATTTTGAGATGTCATCGGGGGTATAAGAGAAGGGGGGGGCAGTGAGACAAACGGGAGAGCATCTGCCGAGTTTAGTTCAGCTCTGAGAGAGAGAGAGACTGGCTGGCTTCCATAGCTGCATTTATGTCTTAAAAGTAAGCCTCATCTTGATCGTGAAGATAGCAAAAGAAGACAGAAGATTCCAGAAAACTACAAACCTGGTTGTAATTTTGAGGGTGACTAAAAATTCTATTATTTTTGTTAATCAGTGGAAATTGGATTTATCTAAACATTAGAATTGTGTTTTATTTAGTTTGTTCATAGCTTAGTTAACCTGTTCACTGGTAGCTAGATAAATAAAGTGTTACTTGTTGATTTTACAGAGGGGGCCATTTTGATTTGACCACTAGAAGTTGCTGACGAGCCAATTGTACCACTTCGCACACTCACTTTCACAGATTATGAGGTGAGGTATTCCTCTGAGTGGTGAAGTGTTCATTCTCAAGGTGGGGACCAACCTTTGCTGCATAACGGTAGATTCTTAATTCCAGACTTTTATTGGAATCGCCCTGTTAAACCCTGCCTCTGGCCTGGTCAGACCGTCCGGATCACAGCTTCCGCATTGCAAAAGGAGGCTGTTCAGCCCTTCGTACCAGTGCTGGCCCTTTGAACCAGTTGTGTAATTAGTCCCACTGCCCCCCCTCCCCCACTGTCTGCTTCTCCCCACAATTCCCTGATCTGTCTCTATGCCCAAGCTATGACAGTAACACTACATTCTGCACCCTCTCCTTTCCTCCTCCCCTACGTAAGACCATAAGACATAGGAGCAGAATTAGGCCACTCGGCCCATCGAGACTGCTCCGCCATTCAATCGTGGCTGATATTTTTCTCATCCCCATTCTCCTGCCTTTTCCCCATAACCCCTGATCCCCTTATTAATCAAGAACCTATCTATCTCTGTCTTAATGACCCGGCTTCCACAGCCTTCTGCGGCATGTACTCTATGAACGGTATGCTTTGTCTGTATAGCGCACAAGAAACAATACTTTTCACTGTATCCCAATACATGTGACAATAGTAAATCAAATCAAATCATAGAAGGAGCTTTACTCTGTATCTAACCCCGTGCTGTACCTGTCCTGGGAGTGTTTGATGGGGGACAGTGTAGAGGGTGCTTTACTCTGTATCTAACCCCGTGCTGTGCCTGTCCTGGGAGTGTTTGATGGGGGACAGTGGAGAGGGAGCTTTACTCTGTATCTAACCCCGTGCTGTACCTGTCCTGGGAGTGTTTGATGGGGACAGTGTAGAGGGAGCTTTACTCTGTATCTAACCCCGTGCTGTACCTGTCCTGGGAGTGTTTGATGGGGGACAGTGTAGAGTGAACTTTACTCTGTATCTAACCCCGTGCTGTACCTGTCCTGGGAGTGTTTGATGGGGACAGTGAAGAGGGAGCTTTACTCTGTATCTAACCCCGTGCTGTACCTGCCCTGGGAGTGTTTGATGGGGACAGTGTAGCGGGAGGTTTACTCTGTATCTAACCCCGTGCTGTACCTGTCCTGGGAGTGTTTGATGGGGGTCAGTGCAGAGGGAGCTTTACTCTGTATCTAACCCCGTGCTGTACCTGTCCTGGGAGTGTTTGATGGGGACAGTGTAGAGGGAGCTTTACTCTGTATCTAACTCCGTGCTGTACCTGTCCTGGGAGTGTTTGATGGGGACAGTGTAGAGGGAGCTTTACTCTGTATCTAACCCCGTGCTGTACCTGTCCTGGGAGTGTTTGATGGGGGTCAGTGTAGAGGGAGCTTTACTCTGTATCTAACCCCGTTAGCACAGTGGTTAGCACTGCTGCTTCACAGCTCCAGGGACCTGGGTTCGATTCCCGGCTTGGGTCACTGTCTGTGTGGAGTTTGCACATTCTCCTCGTGTCTGCGTGGGTTTCCTCCGGGTGCTCCGGTTTCCTCCCACAGTCCAAAGATGTGCGGGTTAGGTTGATTGGCCATGCTAAAAATTGCCCTTAGTGTCCTGAGATGCGTAGGTTAGCGGGATTAGTGGGTAAATATGTCAGGATATGGGGGTAGGGCCTGGGTGGGATTATGGTCGGTGCAGACTCGATGGGCCGAATGGCCTCTTTCTGTACTGTAGGGTTTCTGTGATTCTGTGTATCTAACTCTGTGCTGTATCTGTCCTGGGAGTGTTTGATAGGGGACAGTGTAGCGGGAGCTTTACTCTGTATCTAACCCCGTGCTGTACCTATCCTGGGAGTGTTTGATGGGGGTCAGTGTAGAGGGAGCTTTACTCTTTATCTAACCCCGTGCTGTACCTGTCCTGGGAGTGTTTGATGGGGTTCAGTGTAGAGGGAGCTTTACTCTGTATCTAACCCCGTGCTGTACCTGTCCTTGGAGTGTTTGATGGGGGTCAGTGTAGAGGGAGCTTTACTCTGTATCTAACCCCGTGCTGTACCTGTCCTGGGAGTGTTTGATGGGGGACAGAGTAGAGGGAGCTTTACTCTGTATCTAACCCCGTGCTGTACCTGTCCTGGGAGTGTTTGATGGGGGTCAGTGTAGAGGGAGCTTTACTCTGTATCTAACCCTGTGCTGTACCTGTCCTGGGAGTGTTTGATGGGGACAGTGTCGAGGGAGCTTTACTCTGTATCTAACCCCGTGCTGTACCTGTCCTGGGAGTGTTTGATGGGGGACAGAGTAGAGGGAGCTTTACTCTGTATCTAACCCCGTGCTGTACCTGTCCTGGGAGTGTTTGATGGGGGTCAGTGTAGAGGGAGCTTTACTCTGTATCTAACCCCGTGCTGTCCCTGTCCTGGGAGTGTTTGATGGGGGTCAGTGTAGAGGGAGCTTTACTCTGTATCTAACCCCGTGCTGTCCCTGTCCTGGGAGTGTTTGATAGGGGACAGTGTAGCGGGAGCTTTACTCTGTATCTAACCCCGTGCTGTCCCTGTCCTGGGAGTGTTTGATGGGGTTCAGTGTAGAGGGAGCTTTACTCTGTATCTAACCCCGTGCTGTACCTGTCCTTGGAGTGTTTGATGGGGGTCAGTGTAGAGGGAGCTTTACTCTGTATCTAACCCCGTGCTGTACCTGTCCTGGGAGTGTTTGATGGGGGTCAGTGTAGAGGGAGCTTTACTCTGTATCTAACCCCGTGCTGTACCTGCCCTGGGAGTGTTTGATGGGGGTCAGTGTAGAGGGAGCTTTACTCTGTATCTAACCCCGTGCTGTACCTGTCCTGGGAGTGTTTGATGGGGGTCAGTATCGAGGGAGCTTTACTCTGTATCTAACCCTGTGCTGTACCTGTCCTGGGAGTGTTTGATGGGGGTCAGTGTAGAGGGAGCTTTACTCTGTATCTAACCCCGTGCTGTACCTGTCCTGGGAGTGTTTGATGGGGGTCAGTGTCGAGGGAGCTTTACTCTGTATCTAACCCTGTGCTGTACCTGTCCTGGGAGTGTTTGATGGGGGACAGTGTAGAGGGACCTTTACTCTGTATCTAACCCCGTGCTGTACCTGTCCTGGGAGTGTTTGATGGGGGTCAGTGTCGAGGGAGCTTTACTCTGTATCTAACCCCGTGCTGTACCTGTCCTGGGAGTGTTTGATGGGGGTCAGTGTAGAGGGAGGTTTACTCTGTATCTAACCCCGTGCTGTACCTGTCCTGGGAGTGTTTGATGGGGACAGTGTAGAGGGAGCTTTACTCTGTATCTAACCCCGTGCTGTACCTGTCCTGGGAGTGTTTGATGGGGACAGTGTAGAGGGAGCTTTACTCTGTGTCTAACCCCGTGCTGTACCTGTCCTGGGAGTGTTTGATGGGGGTCAGTGTAGAGGGAGGTTTACTCTGTATCTAACCCCGTGCTGTACCTGTCCTGGGAGTGTTTGATGGGGACAGTGTAGAGGGAGCTTTACTCTGTATCTAACCCCGTGCTGTACCTGTCCTGGGAGTGTTTGATGGGGACAGTGTAGAGGGAGCTTTACTCTGTATCTAACCCCGTGCTGTACCTGTCCTGGGAGTGTTTGATGGGGACAGTGTAGAGGGAGCTTTACTCTGTGTCTAACCCCGTGCTGTACCTGTACCTGTTATTATTCTGAGGTGAGTGGTGAGTGGAAGAGCTCTTGATCTCTGATCCCTGTAGCACACACACAGGTCGCAGTGTGGGATGTGTCTGCTCCAAGTAATGCCGTTGGAGGCTGTTGATCGTGACCAGGCTGTGAATCCCTCAAGTAGAAAGGGTCGAGAGCTTCAAGTATTTAGGAGTCCAGATCACCAACAACCTGTCCTGGTCCCCCCCATGCCGACACTATAGTTAAGAAAGCCCCACCAACGCCTCTACTTTCTCAGAAGACTCAGGAAATTTGGCATGTCCGCTACGACTCTCACCAACTTTTACAGATGCTCCATAGAAAGCATTCTTTCTGGTTGTATCACAGCTTGGTATGGGGCTCCTGCTCTGCCCAAGACCGCAAGGAACCTGTGCCACCCCCCTCCACCCACGCCCCCCCCCCCTTTGAAGTCCACATACCATCATCTAATGAGGACAGCATTCCTTTGTCTCCTGGATCTAAAGCTACCAGGATCCCTCATCCCTCTACCAACTCCCCCCTCAATCCCCGTCGCTCCAAGGACACCAGCCCCAAGCCTCTCCGGCCTTTATCTCGGGAGCTGAAATCCCTTCATTCCATCCATCTCAATCGGGAATCTACAAGGACATAGGAATTAGGAGCAGAGGTGGGCAAACTCAGTCCTTCGAGCCGGCTCCACCATTCAATCATGGCTGATCTCTCCCTGGTCTCAAATCCACCTCCCCACCTGTTCCCCATATCCCCTTAACCCGTTTTCTTATCAGAAATATATCTATCTCCTTCTTGAAACCATTCAATGATTCAGACTCCCCCGCGCTATGGGGCAACGAGTTCCACAAATTCACCTCCCCCTCTGTGAGAAGTAGTTCCTCCTCATCTCAGTTTTAAATCTATCGCCTCTCAGCCTATACCCTGTGACCTCCTGTCCTAGATTGCCCCACAAGGGGAAATATTTAGTCTACATTTACTTTAACAGGAGGCAAAGCATCTCCTCAGCTCTGCCCAAGACCGCAAGGAACTACAAAAGGTCGTGAATGTAGCCCAATCCATCACGCAAACCAGCCTCCCACCCAATGACTCTGTCGACACTTCCCGCTGCCTCGGCAAAGCAGCCAGCATAATTAAGGACCCCACGCACCCCGGACATTCTCTCTTCCACCTTCTTCCATCGGGAAAAAGATACAAAAGTCTGAGGTCACGCACCAACCGACTCAAGAACAGCTTCGTCCCTGCTGCTGTCAGACTTTTGAATGGACCTACCTCGCATTAAGTTGATCTTTCTCTACACCCTAGCTATGACTGTAACACTACATTCTGCACCCTCTCCTTTCCTTCTCCCCTATGTACTCTATGAATAGTATGGAGAACTATTGAGTGTATTTAAGACAGAGATAGGTCAGTTCTTGATTGATAAGGGGATCAAAGGTTACGGGGAAAAGGGGGGAGAATGGGATTGAGAAACATATCAGCATGATGGAGCAGACTCGATGGGCCAAATGGCCTAATTCTGCTCCTCTATTTTATGGTCTTATGTTATGCTTTTTCTGTATAGCGCACAAGAAACAATACTTTTCATTATCCCGATACATGTGACAATAATAAATCACATCTATGTACTCTATGAACGGTATGCTTTGTCTGTATAGCGCGCAAGAAACAATACTTTTCACTGTATCCCAATAATAGATCAAAGACAAGTGACTGACCCCCTATCGTGAGACTGGGTCCCCTCATTTGGGGAAGGGTGGGGGGGTTACAGAGATTGGGAGGAGGGTGCAGGAGGCTGGAGGGGGTTATAGAGATAGGGAGGGGGTGTAGGGGGTTACAGAGATAGGGAGGGGGTGTAGGGGCTGGAGGAGGTTACAGAGATACGGAGGGGGTGTAGGGGGCTGGAGGAGGTTACAGAGATAGGGAGGGGGTGTAGGGGGCTGGAGGAGGTTTCAGAGAGAGGGAGAGGGTGTAGGGGCTGGAGGGGGTTACAGAGATAGGAAGGGGGTGCAGGGGCTGGAGGAGGTTAAAGAGATAGGGAGGTGGTGTAGGGGACTGGAGGAGATTACAGAGATAGGGTTCGAGGTGTAGGGGACTGGAGGAGGTTATAGAGATAGGGAGGGGATGTAGGGGCTGGAGGAGGTTATGGAGATAGGGAAGGGTTGTAGGGGGCTGGAGGGGGTTACAGAGATAGGGAGTGGGTGTAGGGGCTGGAGGAGGTTACAGAGATAGGGTTGGGGTGTAGGGGCTGGAGGAGGTTACAGAGATAGGGAAAGAGGTGTCGGGGGCTGGAGCAGGTTACAGAGATAGGGATGGGGTGTTGGGGCTGGAGGAGGTTATAGAGATAGGGAGGGGGTGTAGGGGCTGGAGGAGGTTTCAGAGAGAGGGAGAGGGTGTAGGGGCTGGAGGGGGTTACAGAGATAGGAAGGGGGTGTAGGGGCTGGAGGAGGTTAAAGAGATAGGGAGGTGGTGTAGGGGACTGGAGGAGATTACAGAGATAGGGTTGGAGGTGTAGGGGACTGGAGGAGGTTATAGAGATAGGGAGGGGATGTAGGGGCTGGAGGAGGTTATAGAGATAGGGAAGGGTTGTAGGGGGCTGGAGGGGGTTACAGAGATTGGGAGTGGGTGTACGGGCTGGAGGAGGTTACAGAGATAAGGTTGGGGTGTAGGGGCTGGAGGAGGTTACAGAGATAGGGAAAGGGGTGTAGGGGGCTGGAGTAGGTTACAGAGATAGGGATGGGGTGTTGGGGCTGGAGGAGGTTATAGAGATAGGGAGGGGGTGTAGGGGCTGGAGGAGATTACAGAGATTGGGAGTGGGTGTAGGGGCTGGAGGAGGTTACAGAGATAGGGTTGGAGGTGTAGTGGGCTGGAGTAGGTTACAGAGATAGGGAGAGGGTGTAGGGACTGGAGGGGGTTGCAGAGATAGGGAGGGGGTGTAGGGGCTGAAGGAGGTTACAGGTGATAGTGAGGGGGTGTAGGGGCTGGAGGAGGCTACAGGAGATAGGGAGGAGGTGTAGGGGCCGGAGCAGGTTACAGAGATAGGGATGGGGTGTTGGGGCTGGAGGAGGTTATAGAGATAGGGAGGGGGTGTAGGGGCTGGAGGAGATTACAGAGATTGGGAGTGGGTGTAGGGGCTGGAGGAGGTTACAGAGATAGGGAGGGGGTGTAGGGGCTAAAGGAGGTTACAGAGATAGGGAGGAGGTGTAGGGGACTGGAGGAGATTACAGAGATAGGGAGGGGGTGTAGGAGCTGGAGGAGGTTACAGAGATAGGGAAAGGGGTGTAGGGGGCTGGTGTAGGTTACAGAGATAGTGAGGGGGTGTAGGGGCTGGAGGAGGTTATAGGTGATAGTGAGGGGGTGTAGGGGCTGGAGGAGGTTACAGGAGATAGGGAGGAGGTGTAGGGGCCGGAGCAGGTTACAGAGATAGGGATGGGGTGTTGGGGCTGGAGGAGGTTATAGAGATAGGGAGGGGGTGTAGGGGCTGGAGGAGATTACAGAGATTGGGAGTGGGTGTAGGGGCTGGAGGAGGTTACAGAGATAGGGAGGGGGTGTAGGGGCTAAAGGAGGTTACAGAGATAGGGAGGAGGTGTAGGGGACTGGAGGAGATTACAGAGATAGGGAGGGGGTGTAGGAGCTGGAGGAGGTTACAGAGATAGGGAAAGGGGTGTAGGGGGCTGGAGTAGGTTACAGAGATAGTGAGGGGGTGTAGGGGCTGGAGGAGGTTATAGGTGATAGTGAGGGGGTGTCGGGGCTGGAGGAGGTTACAGGAGATAGGGAGGAGGTGTAGGGGCCGGAGCAGGTTACAGAGATAGAGATGGGGTGTTGGGGCTGGAGGAGGTTATAGAGATAGGGAGGGGGCTGTAGTGGGCTGGAGGAGGTTACAGAGATAGGGTGCGGGAATAGGGGACTGGAGGAGGTTACAGAGATAGGGTGGAGGTGTAGGGGCTGGAGGAGGTTACAGAGATAGGGAGGGAGTGTCGGGGCTGGAGGAGGTTATAGCGATGGGGAGGGGGTGTAGGGGCTGGAGGAGGTTAGAGATCGGGAGGGGGTGTAGGGGCTAGAGGAGGTTACAGAGATAGGGAGGGGGGTGTAGGGTATTGGAGGAGGTTACAGAGATAAGGAGGGGGTGTAGGCTTTGGAGGAGGTTCCAGAGATAGGGAGGGGGTGTAGGGGTTGGAGGAGGTTACAGAGATAGGGAGGGGGTGTAGGGGCTAGAGGAGGTTACAGAGATAGGGAGGGGGTGTAGGGGCTGGAGGGGGTTACAGAGATAGGGAGGGGGGTGTAGGGGTTGGAGGAGGTTACAGAGATAGGGAGGGGATGTAGGGGCTGGAGGAGATTACAGAGATAGGGAGTGGGTGTAGGGGCTGGAGGAGGTTACAGAGATAGGGTTGGGGTGTAGGGGCTGGAGGAGGTTACAGAGATAGGGAAAGGGGTGTCGGGGGCTGGAGCAGGTTACAGAGATAGGGATGGGGTGTTGGGGCTGGAGGAGGTTATAGAGATAGGGAGGGGGTGTAGGGGCTGGAGGAGGTTTCAGAGAGAGGGAGAGGGTGTAGGGGCTGGAGGGGGTTACAGAGATAGGAAGGGGGTGTAGGGGCTGGAGGAGGTTAAAGAGATAGGGAGGTGGTGTAGGGGACTGGAGGAGATTACAGAGATAGGGTTGGAGGTGTAGGGGACTGGAGGAGGTTATAGAGATAGGGAGGGGATGTAGGGGCTGGAGGAGGTTATAGAGATAGGGAAGGGTTGTAGGGGGCTGGAGGGGGTTACAGAGATTGGGAGTGGGTGTACGGGCTGGAGGAGGTTACAGAGATAAGGTTGGGGTGTAGGGGCTGGAGGAGGTTACAGAGATAGGGAAAGGGGTGTAGGGGGCTGGAGTAGGTTACAGAGATAGGGATGGGGTGTTGGGGCTGGAGGAGGTTATAGAGATAGGGAGGGGGTGTAGGGGCTGGAGGAGATTACAGAGATTGGGAGTGGGTGTAGGGGCTGGAGGAGGTTACAGAGATAGGGTTGGAGGTGTAGTGGGCTGGAGTAGGTTACAGAGATAGGGAGAGGGTGTAGGGACTGGAGGGGGTTGCAGAGATAGGGAGGGGGTGTAGGGGCTGAAGGAGGTTACAGGTGATAGTGAGGGGGTGTAGGGGCTGGAGGAGGCTACAGGAGATAGGGAGGAGGTGTAGGGGCCGGAGCAGGTTACAGAGATAGGGATGGGGTGTTGGGGCTGGAGGAGGTTATAGAGATAGGGAGGGGGTGTAGGGGCTGGAGGAGATTACAGAGATTGGGAGTGGGTGTAGGGGCTGGAGGAGGTTACAGAGATAGGGAGGGGGTGTAGGGGCTAAAGGAGGTTACAGAGATAGGGAGGAGGTGTAGGGGACTGGAGGAGATTACAGAGATAGGGAGGGGGTGTAGGAGCTGGAGGAGGTTACAGAGATAGGGAAAGGGGTGTAGGGGGCTGGAGTAGGTTACAGAGATAGTGAGGGGGTGTAGGGGCTGGAGGAGGTTATAGGTGATAGTGAGGGGGTGTAGGGGCTGGAGGAGGTTACAGGAGATAGGGAGGAGGTGTAGGGGCCGGAGCAGGTTACAGAGATAGGGATGGGGTGTTGGGGCTGGAGGAGGTTATAGAGATAGGGAGGGGGCTGTAGTGGGCTGGAGGAGGTTACAGAGATAGGGTGCGGGAATAGGGGACTGGAGGAGGTTACAGAGATAGGGTGGAGGTGTAGGGGCTGGAGGAGGTTACAGAGATAGGGAGGGAGTGTCGGGGCTGGAGGAGGTTATAGCGATGGGGAGGGGGTGTAGGGGCTGGAGGAGGTTAGAGATCGGGAGGGGGTGTAGGGGCTAGAGGAGGTTACAGAGATAGGGAGGGGGGTGTAGGGGATTGGAGGAGGTTACAGAGATAAGGAGGGGGTGTAGGCTTTGGAGGAGGTTACAGAGATAGGGAGGGGGTGTAGGGGTTGGAGGAGGTTACAGAGATAGGGAGGGGGTGTAGGGGCTAGAGGAGGTTACAGAGATAGGGAGGGGGTGTAGGGGCTGGAGGGGGTTACAGAGATAGGGAGGGGGGTGTAGGGGTTGGAGGAGGTTACAGAGATAGGGAGGGGATGTAGGGGCTGGAGGAGATTACAGAGATAGGGAGGGGGTGTAGGGGCTGGAGGGGGTTACAGAGATAGGGAGGGGGTGTAGGGGATTGGAGGAGGTTACAGAGATAAGGAGGGGGTGTAGGGGCTGGAGGGGGTTACAGAGATAGGGAGGGGGTGTAGGGGCTGGAAGAGGTTACAGAGATAGGGAGGGGGTGCAGGGGCAGGAGGGGGTTACAGAGATAGGGAGGGGGTGTAGGGGTTGGAGAAGGTTACAGAGATAGGACCTAGGAACTGGGAGGCGGTTGCAGAGATAGGGAGGGAGTGTAGGGGCTGGAGGGGGTTACAGAGATAGGGAGGGGGTATAGGGCTTGGAGGAGGTTACAGAGATAGGACCTAGGAACTGGAGGAGGTTGCAGAGATAGGGAGGGGGTGTAGGGGCTGGAGGGGGTTACAGAGATAGGGAGGGGGTATAGGGGTTGGAGGAGGTTACAGGGATAGGGAGTGGGGGGGGGGGGGGCGCGGAAAGAAATGTAATGTAATTGGGGATAGTATAGTTCGGGGCATTGACACTGTTGTGTGACCAGGATGGAGAATCCCGAAGGTTGTGTTGTCTGCCTGGTGCTCGGGTTGGGACATCTCATCTGGGGTGCAGGGGAACTTGGAGTGGGAGGGTAAAGACCCAGTTGTCGTGGTCCATGTAGGTACCAACAACATAGGTAGAACAGGAACAAAGGTTCTGCTAAGTGAGTATGAATAGCTACAAGCGAAAGCAGAACCAAAAAGGGAATCATCTCCGGATTACTACCTGAGCCACGAATAGGGTCAATAAGACTAGGAGGTAAATGCGTGACTCAAAGATTGGCGTGGGAGGAATGGGTTTGAATTCATGGGACATTAACACCAGTATTGGGGAAGAGGGGACCTGTTCTGACAGGACGGTCTTCATCTGGATCGTGCTGGGACCGGAGTCCTGGCGAATCGTATAACTCGGGCTGTAGATAGGGCTTTAAACTAAATTGTGTGGGGGGGGGGAGGGTTCAGTTGTGTGGAGAATTAGAGAATCAAAGTTAAAGGAGAGGGTAGAAGCGCAGGTTAATGGAGCTGGGGGCTCAGGAGAGGTTATTAAAGTTTCCAGACCACGTAATAGAACAGAGAGTGTAGAAGGTGGCAGGAATCTAACCTCAGGCAGAGCTGACGTTCACGAGGGGTCATAGGTTCAAGGTGAAGGGGGGGAGGTTTAACACAGATATCAGAAGGACATATTTTACACAGAGGGTCGTGGGGGCCTGGAATGTGTTGCCGGGCAAGGTGGTGGAGGCGGACACACTGGGAACGTTTAAGACTTATCGAGACAGCTATATGAACGGAGTGGGAATGGAGGGATACAAAAGAGTGGTCTAGTTTGGACCAGGGAGCGGCGCGGGCTAATTGTTCCTTGTTTCTCGTTTCAAGGCTTCATTCTATGATCATCTTGCTGGTGCCAGTACAGAGCGAGACTGCGGATAGTTGGGAACCTGTCTCGGGGGCAGGGAATTCAGATGGTGTTCGTAAAGCAGAAGTGGAAATGAATAGGGTTGGGAAGCATTTTCCGATCGGGGCCAGTGTGATCTCCTGGACTCGTTTCGATCGCCACAGGGGGTCGGAGAGGAATTTCCCAGATTTTCTTTCCCCCATATTGGCCCTGGGGTTTTCACTCTGGGTTTTCGCCTCTCCCTGGAGATCACATGGTCTGGAATGGGGGGGTGGGGGTGAGTTAATAGGTTGTAATGAACAAAGCATCGTAGCTGTGAGGGACAGCTCGGTGGATAGGATATTGGGTATGTAGATAGGCTGGAAAATTGGGCGGGGATCCTGGATTCAGGATTCAATCCTGGACCGGGGAGCGGCGCGGGCTTGGAGGGCCGAAGGGCCTGTTCCTGTGCTGTAATTTTCTTTGTTCTTTGTTCTTTGTTCTTGTGAAGAGGTGAGAAGGGATGTGGTCAATGCGGGACTGAGGGTGTTGTACCTCAATGTGCGCAGTATACGGAACAAGGTCAATGAGCTTGTTGCGCACATTGAAATTGGCCGGTACGATGTTGTGGGCGTCACAGAGACGTGGCTGCACGGGGATCAGGGCTGGCATCTAAATATCCAAGGATAGGTGTCCTATCGGAAGGACAGGCAGATGGGCAAAGGGGGCGGGGTTGTATTGTTAGTAAGGAATGAAGTTAAATCGATAGCAAGAAGTGATATAGGATCAGAAGGCATAGAATCTCTGTGGGAAGAGTTGAGGAATCGCAAAGACCCTGGTAGGAGTTATGTAAAGGCCCCCTAGCGCTAGTCAGGATGTGGGACAGAAAATAAATCAGGAGATAGAAAAGGCATCTAAAAAAGGCAATATTACAATAATCATGGGGGACTTCAATATGCAGGTGGACTGGGAACATCAGGGAGGTAGTGGATCCCAAGAAAAGGAATTTGTGGAATGTCTAAGAGATGTTTTTTTGGAGCAGGTTGTGACAGAACCTACTAGGGAAACAGGCAATTCTGGATTTGGTGATGTGTAATGAGGCAGACTTGATTAGGGAACTTAAGGTGAAGGAACCCTTAGGGGGCAGTGACCACAATATGATAGAATTTACCCTGCAGTTTGAGAGGGAGAAGCTGGAATCAGATCTTAGAATCTTAGAAACCCTACAGCACAGAAAGAGGCCATTCGGCCCATCGAGTCTGCACCGACCACAATCCCACCCAGGCCCTACCCCCATATCTCTACATATTTACCCACTAATCCCTCTAACCTACGCATCCCAGGACACTAAGGGGCAATTTTAGCATGGCCAATCAACCTAACCCGCACATCTTTGGACTGTGGGAGGAAACCGGAGCACCCGGAGGAAACCCACGCAGACACGAGGAGAATGTGCAAACTCCACACAGACAGTGACCCGAGCCGGGAATCGAACCCAGGTCCCCGGAGCTGTGAAGCAGCAGTGCTAACCACTGTGCTACCATGCCGCCCGTAACGGTATTACAATTAAGTAAAGGTAACTACAGAGACATGAGGGAGGAGCTGGCCAGAGTTGATTGGAAAGGGAGCCGAGCAGGGAAGACAGTGGAACAGCAAGGGCAGGAGTTTTTGGAGTGTTATTCAGGAGGCACAACGGAAATTCATCTCAAGGAGGAGGAAACATGCTGAGGGGAGGACGAGGCATCCATGGCTGATGAGGGAAGTCAAGGACAGAATCAAAGCAAAAGATAAAGTGGCGAGGATTAGTGGGAAGCCAGAGGATTGGGAAGCCTTTAAAAGCGAGCAGAGGACAACAAAAAAGCAATAAGGGGGGGGGAGAAGATGAAATATGAGTGTAAGCTACCTAGTAATATAAAAGAAGATAGGAAGAGTTTTTTTCAATGTATAAAAGGTAAGAGAGAGGCAAAAATAGCCATTGGACCACTGGAAAATGAGGCTGGAGAAGTAATAATAGGAAACAAAGCAATGGCAGAGGAACTGAATAGTTACTTTGCATCAGTCTTCACGGTGGAAGACACCAGTGGGATGCCAGAACTCCAGGGGAGTTGGGGGCACAGGTGAGTACAGTGGCCATCACTAAGGAGAAGGTTCTGGGGAAACTGAAAGGTTTGAAGGTGGGTTGATCACCTGGACTGGATGGACTACACCCCTGGGTTCGAAAAGAGATAGCTGAGGAAATTGTGGAGGCATTGGTGGTGATCTTTCAGGAATCACTGGAGACTGGGAGGGTCCCAGAGGACTGGAAAGTAGCTAATGTAACACCACTGGTTAAGAAGGGAGGGAGGCAGCAGACGGGAAATTATAGGCCGGTTAGCCTGACTTCGGTCATTGGCAAGATTTTAGAGTCCATCATTAAAGATGAGATCGCAGAGTACTTGGAAGTGCATGATAAAATAGGACTGAGTCAGCACAGCTTTGTCAAGGCGAGGTCATGTCTGACAAATCTGTTGGAGTTCTTTGAGGAGGTAACAAGGAAGTTAGATAAAGGAGAACCAGTGGACGTGATTTATTTAGATTTCCAGAAGGCCTTTGACAAGGTGCCGCATAGGAGACTGTTAAATAAGTTAAGAGCCCGTGGTGTTAAGGGTAAGATCCTGGCATGGATAGAGGATTGGCTGACTGGCAGAAGGCAGAAAGTGGGGATAAAGGGGTCTTTTTCAGGTTGGCAGCCGGTGACTAGTGGTGTGCCTCAGGGGTCGGTGCTGGGACCACAACTTTTCACAATATACACTAACGATTTGGAGGAAGGAACTGAAGGCACTGTTGCTATGTTTGCAGATGATGCAAAGATGTGTAGAGGGACAGGTAGTATTGAGGAAGCAGGGGGGCTGCGGAAGGACTTGGACAGGTTAGGAGAGTGGGCAAAGAAGTGGCAGATGGAATACAATGTGGGAAAGTGTGAGGTTATGCACTTTGGAAGGAGGAACGGAGGCACAGACTATTTTCTAAATGGGGAAATGCTTAGGAAATCAGAAACACAAAGGGACTTGGGAGACATTGTTCAAGATTCTCATAAGGTTAATGTGCAGGTTCAGTCGGCAGTTAGGAAGGCAAATGCAATGTTAGCATTCATGTCGAGAGGGCTAGAATACAAGAGCAGGGATGTACTTCTGAGGCTGTATAAGGCTCTGGTCAGACCCTATTTGGAGTATTGTGAGCAGTTTTGGGCCCCATATCTAAGGAAGGATGTGTTGGCGTGGAAAGGGTCCAGAGGAGGTTCACAAGAATGATCCCTGGAATGAAGAGCTTGTCGTATGAGGAACGGTTGAGGACTCTGGGTCTGTACTCATTGGAGTTTAGAAGGATGAGGGGGGGGATCTTATTGAAACTTACAGGATACTGTGAGGCCTGGATAGAGTGGACGTGGAGAGGATGTTTCCACTAGTAGGAGAAACTAGAAGCAGAGGCACAACCTCAGGCTAAAGGGACGATCCTTTAAAACAGAGATGAGGAGGAATTTCTTCAGCCAGAGAGTGGTGGATCTGTGGAACTCTTTGCCGCAGAAGGCTGTGGAGACCAGGTCATTGAGTGTCTTTAAGACAGAGATAGATCGGTTCTTGATTAATAAGGGGATCAGGGGTTATGGGGAGAAGGCAGGAGAATGGGGATGAGAAAAATATCAGCCATGATTGAATGGTGGAGCAGACTCATAGAAACACAGAGGGCGGCACGGTAGCACAGTGGTTAGCACTGCTGCTTCACAGCTCCAGGGACCTGCGTTCGATTCCCGGCTTGGGTCACTGTCTGTGTGGAGTTTGCACATTCTCCTCGTGTCTGCGTGGGTTTCCTCCGGGTGCTCCGGTTTCCTCCCACAGTCCAAAGATGTGCGGGTTAGGTTGATTGGCCATGCTAAAATTGCCCTTAGTGTCCTGGGTTGCGTAGGTTAGAGGGATTAGTGGGTAAATATGTAGGGATATGGTGGTGGGGCCTGGGTGGGATTGTGGTCGGTGCAGACTCGATGGGCCGAATGGCCTCTTTCTGTGCTGTAGGGTTTCTAAGATTTCTAAGAATCCCTACTGTACAGAAAAAGGCCATTTGGCCCATCGAGTCTGCACTGACCACAATCCCACCCAGGCCCTACCCCCATATCCCTACATATTTACCCGCTAATCCCTCTAACCTACGCATCTCAGGACACTAAGGGGCAATTTTTGCATGGCCAATCAACCTAACCAGCACATCTTTGGACTGTGGGAGGAAACCGGAGCACCCGGAGGAAACCCACGCAGACACGAGGAGAATGTGCAAACACCACACAGACAGTGACCCGAGCCGGGAATCGAACCCGGGACCCTGGAGCTGTGAAGCAGCAGTGCTAACCCACTGTGCCACAGCCGCCCCAAATGGAGCAATGGGGCGAGTGGCCTAATTCTGCTCCTATGTCTTGTGGTCTTGTGGGTGTAGGGGCTGGAGGAGGTTACAGAGATGGGTAGAGGGTGTAGGGGCTGGAGGAGGATAGAGAGATATGGAGGGGTTGTAGGGACGGGAGGAGGTTCGGGGGAAGGGTGGGTGTAGGGACTGGAGAAGGTTGGGGGAGGGAGGGACTGGAGTAGGTTCAGGGGAGGGAGCGGATGTAGGAACTGGAGAAGGTTCGGGGCAGGGAGGGGGTATAGGGACTGGAGAAAGTTACAGAGATAGGGAGGGGATGTAGGGGCTGGAGGAGGTTACAGAGATAGGGAGGGAGATGTCGGGGCTGGAGGAGGTTCGGGGGAGTGAGGGAGGAGGGGTTCCGTTCCCTCCCTAGGCAGGGGAGAGGGTTGGTTTGGATTGAGAGAGGAGGGAGTCCTGTTCCCTCCCCAGGCGGGGAGAGGGTTGGTTTGGATTGAGAGAGGAGGGGGTCCTGTTCCCTCCCCAGACAGGGGAGAGGGTTGGTTTGGATTGAGAGAGGAGGGGGTCCTGTTCCCTCCCCAGGCAGGGGAGAGGGTTGGTTTGGATTGAGAGAGGAGGGGGTTCCGTTCCCTCCCCAGGCAGGGGAGAGGGTTGGTTTGGATTGAGAGAGGAGTGGGTCCTGTTCCCTCCCCAGACAGGGGAGAGGGTTGGTTTGGATTGAGAGAGGAGGGGGTCCTGTTCCCTCCCCAGGCAGGGGAGAGGGTTGGTTTGGATTGAGAGAGGAGGGGGTCCTGTTCCCTCCCCAGGCAGGGGAGAGGGTTGGTTTGGATTGAGAGAGGAGGGGGTCCTGTTCCCTCCCCAGGCAGGGGAGAGGGTTGGTTTGGATCGAGAGAGGAGGGGTTTCCGTTCCCTCCCTAGGCAGGGGAGAGGGTTGGTTTGGATTGAGAGAGGAGGGAGTCCTGTTCCCTCCCCAGGCAGGGGAGAGGGTTGGCTTGGATGGAGGGAGGAGGGGGTCTCGTTCCCTCCCCAGACAGGGGAGAGGGTTGGTTTGGATTGAGAGAGGAGGGGGTCCTGTTCCCTCCCCAGACAGGGGAGAGGGTTGGTTTGGATTGAGAGAGGAGGGGGTCCTGTTCCCTCCCCAGGCAGGGGAGAGCGTTGGTTTGGATTGAGAGAGGAGGGGGTCCTGTTCCCTCCCCAGGCAGGGGAGAGGGTTGGTTTGGATTGAGAGAGGAGGGGGTCCTGTTCCCTCCCCAGGCAGGGGAGAGGGTTGGTTTGGATTGAGAGAGGAGGGGGTCCTGTTCCCTCCCCAGGCAGGGGAGAGGGTTGGTTTGGATTGAGAGAGGAGGGAGTCCTGTTCCCTCCCCAGGCAGGGGAGAGGGTTGGCTTGGATGGAGGGAGGAGGGGGTCTCGTTCCCTCCCCAGACAGGGGAGAGGGTTGGTTTGGATTGAGAGAGGAGGGGGTCCTGTTCCCTCCCCAGACAGGGGAGAGGGTTGGTTTGGATTGAGAGAGGAGGGGGTCCTGTTCCCTCCCCAGGCAGGGGAGAGGGTTGGTTTGGATTGAGAGAGGAGGGGGTCCTGTTCCCTCCCCAGACAGGGGAGAGGGTTGGTTTGGATTGAGAGAGGAGGGGGTCCTGTTCCCTCCCCAGGCAGGGGAGAGGGTTGGTTTGGATTGAGAGAGGAGGGGGTCCTGTTCCCTCCCCAGGCAGGGGAGAGGGTTGGTTTGGATTGAGAGAGGAGGGGGTCCTGTTCCCTCCCCAGGCAGGGGAGAGGGTTGGAATGGGCGAGGGTCAGCGTGGTTACCTGTATGTTCCTCTTTAATATCTGTCGCGTGAGCTGCACCTTGCCGCTGCCGGGGTCCACCCCCGCCAGGGGTACGGTCACCTCCCCGATCACGTCGTCCCGGGAGTAGCGATCGAAGCTGAGGACCAGGAAGTGCAGCACCAGCTCCTGCAGCTGGCTGTAGGGGACCCCGTAGAAGGTGAAGGTCTCATCGAAAAGGGGCTCGAGGGTCTTCCTGAGGACCCGGGTCTTGATGCGGTGCTTTCGTTCGGGGAGGATGGTCATCTTAATGTAGGGGTCGGAGGTCTGGGTGGCCTCGTCCATGACGGGCAGGCCCCGCGCCTCCTGGATCATCACCACAAGAGCCTTCTTGGGGAAGTTGTAGTCCACGGCAAAGTTCAGAGTGCCCAGCCTGGCCTCCGGCTGGGGCGAGGAAGGGGACGGGGTCTTGCTGTCGGGGGAGCTGCTGCTGTCCTTGGGCGAGGTGGTGTCAGGGCTCTGCTCGCACTCTGTGCCGAGGTGCAGGGTGTCGATACAGGGGGCGGCCCGAGGCCCCCCCTCCTGAGACTCGGGGGTCTGCAACAGCTGCCGGCCGGCGCCGGGGCTGTCCCGCTCACGGCGCACTCGCACCATCTTCTTACGGTGGCCCAAGGTCTCCGGGTAGATACTGATGCCCTTCAGCATGTGCACGAACTTGTAGGGCGGGTTCTTGGCTGCTTTCTCCGAGTGCCGGTGGCAGCAGACCCAGACAAACACCGTCAGCGAGGCGGACACCACCAGAACGGTGGCCCCGATGAACCCAGCCACGATGGGGGAGACATCTGTGAGACACAAGGACGCAGGGCGTTAAAAGACGTCCACACAAATCCACCCTCAACCTTTCACTCAGTGCTGCCCTCACTGTGGCTCCCAGGGTCCAAAAATACTCTGAATATCACACTCCGGTCCCTTCAAATCTGTAACTCACTCCCGGGTATCTGTTATTCTATATATAAACCATCCTGAACCCCTCGATTAGATTCCAGTCTGTAACTCACTCCCGGGTATCTGTTATTCTATATATAAACCATCCTGAACCCCTCGATTAGATTCCAGTCTGTAACTCACTCCCGGGTATCTGTTATTCTATATATAAACCACCCTGAACCCCTCGATTAGATTCCAGTCTGTAACTCACTCCCGGGTATCTGTTATTCTATATATAAACCATCCTGAACCCCTCGATTAGATTCCAGTCTGTAACTCACTCCCGGGTATCTGTTATTCTATATATATACCATCCTGAACCCCTCGATTAGATTCCAGTCTGTAACTCACTCCCGGGTATCTGTTATTCTATATATAAACCACCCCGAACCCCTCGATTAGATTCCAGTCTGTAACTCACTCCCGGGTATCTGTTATTCTACATATAAACCACTCTGAACCCCTCGATTAGATTCCAGTCTGTAACTCACTCCCGGGTATCTGTTATTCTATATATAAACCACTCTGAACCTCTCGATTAGATTCCAGTCTGTAACTCAGTCCCGGGTATCTGTTATTCTATATATAAACCACCCCGAACCCCTCGATTAGATTCCAGTCTGTAACTCACTCCCGGGTATCTGTTATTCTATATATAAACCATCCTGAACCCCTCAATTAGATTCCAGTCAGTAACTCACTCCCGGGTATCTGTTATTCTATATATAAACCACCCCGAAACCCTCGGTTAGACTCCAGTCTGTAACTCACTCCCGGGTATCTGTTACTCTATAAATAAACCACCCCGAACCCCTCAATTAGATTCCGGTCTGTGACTCACTCCTGGGTATCTGTGATTCTATATATAAACCACCCCGAAACCCTCGGTTAGACTCCAGTCTGTAACTCACTCCCGGGTATCTGTTACTCTATATATAAACCACCCCGAACCCCTCAATTAGATTCCGGTCTGTAACTCACTCCCAGGTATCTGTTATTCTACATGTAAACCACCCTGAACCCCTGGATTAGATTCCAGTCTGTAACACACTCCGGGGTATCTGTTATTCTATATAGAAACCACCCGAACCCCTCGATTAGATTCCAGTCTGTAACTCACTCCCAGGTATCTGTTATTCTAGATATAAACCACCCCAAACCCCTCGATTAGATTCCAGTCTGTAACTCACTCCCGGGTATCTGTGATTCTATAGATAAACCACCCCGAACCCCGTGATTAGATTCCAGTCTGTAAGTCACTCCCGGTATCTGTTACTCTATATATAAACCACCCTGAACCCCTCAATTAGATTCCGGTCTGTGACTCACGCCCGGGTATCTGCTTTTCTATATATAAACCACCCCGAACCCCTCAATTAGATTCCTGTCTGTAACTCACTCCCGGGTATCTGTTAATCTATATAAAAACCACCCCGAACCCCTCAATTAGATTCCGGTCTGTGACTCACTCCTGGGTATCTGTGATTCTATATAGAAACCATCCCAAACCCCTTGATTAGATTCCAGTCTGTAACTCACTCCCGGGTATCTGTGATTCAATATCCAAACCACCCCGATCCCCTCGATTAGATACCAGTCTGCAACTCACTCCCGGGTACCTGTTATTCTATATATAAACCACTCTGAACCCCTCGATTAGATTCCAGTCTGTAACTCACTCCCAGGTATCTGTTATTCTATATATAAACCACCCTGAACCCCTCGATTAGATTCCAGTCTGTAACTCACTCCCGGGTACTGTTATTCTATATATAAACCACCCCGAACCCCTCGATTAGATTCCAGTCTGTAACTCACTCCCAGGTATCTGTTATTCTATATATAAACCACCCTGAACCCCTCGATTAGATTCCAGTCTGTAACTCACTCCTGGGTATCTGTTAATCTATATATAAACCACCCCGAACCCTCGATTAGATTCCACTCTGTAACTCACTCCCAGGTATCTGTTATTCTATATATAAAACACTCCGAACCCCTCGATTAGATTCCAGTCTGTAACTCACTCCCAGGTATCTGTTATTCTATATATAAACCACCCTGAACCCCTCGATTAGATTCCAGTCTGTAACTCACTCCTGGGTATCTGTTAATCTATATATAAACCACCCCGAACCCTCGATTAGATTCCACTCTGTAACTCACTCCCAGGTATCTGTTATTCTATATATAAAACACTCCGAACCCCTCGATTAGATTCCAGTCTGTAACTCACTCCCGGGTATCTGTTATTCTATATAGAAACCACCCCGAACCCCTCAATTAGATTCCGGTCTGTGACTCACGCTCGGGTATCTGCCTTTCTATATATAAACCACCCCGAACCCCTCAATTAGATTCCTGTCTGTAACTCACTCCCGGGTATCTGTTAATCTATATATAAACCACCCCAAACCCCTCAATTAGATTCCGGTCTGTAACTCACTCCCAGGTATCTGTTATTCTATATAGAAACCACCCCGAACCCCTCAATTAGATTCCGGTCTGTAACTCACTCCCGGGTATCTGTTATTCTATATAGAAACCACCCCGAACCCCTCAATTAGATTCCGGTCTGTAACTCACTCCCGGGTATCTGTTATTCTATATAGAAACTACCCCGAACCCCTCGATTAGATTCCAGTCTGTAACTCACTCCCGGGTATCTGTTATTCTATATAGAAACCACCCCGAACCCCTCAATTAGATTCCGGTCTGTGACTCACGCTCGGGTATCTGCCTTTCTATATATAAACCACCCCGAACCCCTCAATTAGATTCCTGTCTGTAACTCACTCCCGGGTATCTGTTAATCTATATATAAACCACCCCAAACCCCTCAATTAGATTCCGGTCTGTAACTCACTCCCGGGTATCTGTTATTCTATATATAAACCACCCCAAACCCCTCAATTAGATTCCGGTCTGTAACTCACTCCCAGGTATCTGTTATTCTACATGTAAACCACCCTGAACCCCTGGATTAGATTCCAGTCTGTAACACACTCCTGGGTATCTGTTAATCTATATATAAACCACCCCGAACCCTCGATTAGATTCCACTCTGTAACTCACTCCCAGGTATCTGTTATTCTATATATAAACCACTCCGAACCCCTCGATTAGATTCCAGTCTGTACATCACTCCCGGGTATCTGTGATTCTATATATAAACCACCCCGAACCCCTCGATTAGATTCCAGTCTGTAACTCACTCCCGGGTATCTGTTATTCTATATATAAACCATCCTGAACCCCTCGATCAGATTCCACTCTGCAACTCACTCCCAGGTATCTGTTATTCTATATATAAACCATCCTGAACCCCTCGATTAGATTCCAGTCTGTAACTCACTCCCGGGTATCTGTTATTCTATATAGAAACCACCCCGAATCCCTCGATTAGATTCCAGTCTGTAACTCACTCCCGGGTATCTGTTATTCTATATATAAACCACCCCGAACCCCTCGATCAGATTCCACTCTGTAACTCACTCCCGGGTATCTGTTATTCTATATATAAACCACCCCGAACCCCTCGATTAGATTCCAGTCTGTAACTCACTCCCAGGTATCTGTTATTCTATATATAAACCACCCCGAACCCCTCGATTAGATTCCAGTCTGTAACTCACTCCCGGGTATCTGTTATTCTATATATAAACCACCCCGAACCCCTCGATCAGATTCCACTCTGTAACTCACTCCCGGGTATCTGTTATTCTATATATAAACCACCCCGAACCCCTCGATTAGATTCCAGTCTGTAACTCACTCCCGGGTATCTGTTATTCTATATATAAACCACCCCGAACCCCTCGATTAGATTCCAGTCTGTAACTCACTCCCGGTTATCTGTTAATCTATATATAAACCACCCCGAACCCCTCGATCAGATTCCACTCTAACTCACTCCCGGTTATCTGTTAATCTATATATAAACCACCCCGTACCCTCGATCAGATTCCACTCTAACTCACTCCCATCCCCCCAACCTGACCTTTCAAACACTTGTTGTCATGTCGAACACCGGAACTGCCATTCTTCCCACTCCCTGCTCTCCCATTGGCACTCGGAGTGGGGATTACGCTTCCCGGTCTCCCGTCACTTCCTCCTTGGCTCAGACAGGCCATCTTGCCAGGGTGGTGGTTTGGGGGGTGGGGGGAGGGGGGATCTCCGAGGACTGAGTCACCATAAGAACATAAGAACTAGGAGCAGGAGGAGGCCGTCTGGCCCCTCGAGCCTGCTCCGCCATTCAATAAGATCATGGCTGATCTTTTCGTGGACTCAGTTCCACTTACCCGCCCGCTCACCGCACTACCAGAAGGACGTGGAAGCTTTGGAGAGAGTGCAGAGAAGGTTCACCAGGATGTTGCCTGGTCTCGAGGGTGTCGGCTATGAGGAGAAGTTGGATAAACTCGGATTGTTTTCGCTGGAAAGACGGAGGCTGAGGGGAGACCTGGTCTCCAAAATGATCAGAGGCACAGACAGGGTGGATAGTCAGAGGCTTTTTCCCCCAGGGTAGAAGTGTCAATTACACGGGGGGGGGGGGGGGGGCCCAGGTTCAAGGTGAGAAGGGGAAAGTTTAAGGGAGATGTGCGGGGGGAAGTTTTTCACACAGAGAGTGGTGGGTGCCTGGAACGCGTTGCCAGAGGAGGTGGTGGAAGCAGACATATTAGCAACATTTAAGAGGCATCTGGATGGGTTCATGAATAGGGAGGGAATAGGGACTGAGTAATTGTAATCTGCAATTCTACAGGGCATTGGTGAGGCCACACCTGGAGTATTGTGTGCAGTTTTGGTCTCCTTATTTGAGGAAGGATGTCCTTGATATAGAGGGAGCGCAGCGAAGGTTTACCAGGCTGATTCCTGGGATGGCAGGTCTGTCATATGAGGAGAGACTAAGTTGACTAGGATCATATTCACTGGAGTTTAGAAGAGTGAGAGGGGATCTCATAGAAACTTATAAAATTCTAACAGGGTTAGACAGGGTAGATTCAGAAAGAATGTTCCCGATGGTGGGGGGAGTCCAGAACGAGGGGTCATAGTTTGAGGATAAGGGGTAAACCTTTTAGGACTGAGGTGAGGAGAAATTTCTTCACCCAGAGGGTGGTGAATGTGTGGAATTCACTCCCACAGCAAGTAGTTGAGGCCAAAACGTTGTGTGATTTCAAGAAGGAATTAGATATCGCTCTTGGGGATATGGGTGGGGGAAAAGGTGGGGGATCAGGATATTAAATTTGATGATCAGCCAGGATCGTAATGAATGGGGCAACAGGCTCGAAGGGCCGAATGGCCTCCTCCTGCTTCTAGTCGCTGTGTTTCTTTGCGTAAGGGCGGAAGGGTTTTTTTTTTAGTTTAGTTAGGGCATCATGATCAGCACAGGCTTGGAGGGCCGAAGGGCCTGGTCCTGTGCTGTACTTCTCTTTGTTCTTGAGATGGATTCGGGGGTTGGGTGAGTCACAGGGGGCTGGAGGAGATGTCTGGGTCGTGGGGGAATCGCGGGGGGCTGGAGGAGATGTCTGGAGGGAGGGGGAATCGCGGGGGGCTGGAGGAGATGTCTGGGGGGGAGGGGGAATCGCGGGGGGCTGGGGGAGATGTCTGGGGGGAGGGGGAATCGCGGGGGGCTGGAGGAGATGTCTGGGGGGAAGGGGAATCGCGGGGGGCTGGAGGAGATGTCTGGGGGGGGTGGGGGGAATCGCGGGGGGCTGGAGGAGATGTCTGGGGGGGGTGGGGGAATCGCGGGGGGCTGGAGGAGATGTCTGGGGGGGGTGGGGGGAATCGCGGGGGGCTGGAGGAGATGTCTGGGGGGGGTGGGGGGAATCGCGGGGGGCTGGAGGAGATGTCTGGGGGGGGTGGGGGGAATCGCGGGGGGCTGGAGGAGATGTCTGGGGGGGGTGGGGGGAATCGCGGGGGGCTGGAGGAGATGTCTGGGGGGGTGGGGGGAATCGCGGGGGGCTGGAGGAGATGTCTGGGGGGGAGGGGGGAATCGCGGGGGGCTGGAGGAGATGTCTGGGGGGGGTGGGGGGAATCGCGGGGGGCTGGAGGAGATGTCTGGGGGGGGTGGGGGGAATCGCGGGGGGCTGGAGGAGATGTCTGGGGGGGGTGGGGGGAATCGCGGGGGGCTGGAGGAGATGTCTGGGGGGGGTGGGGGGAATCGCGGGGGGCTGGAGGAGATGTCTGGGGGGGGTGGGGGGAATCGCGGGGGGCTGGAGGAGATGTCTGGGGGGGTGGGGGGAATCGCGGGGGGCTGGAGGAGATGTCTGGGGGGGGGTGGGGGGAATCGCGGGGGGCTGGAGGAGATGTCTGGGGGGGGTGGGGGGAATCGCGGGGGGCTGGAGGAGATGTCTGGGGGGTGTGGGGGGAATCGCGGGGGGCTGGAGGAGATGTCTGGGGGGGGTGGGGGGAATCGCGGGGGGCTGGAGGAGACGTCTGGGGGGGGGGTGGGGGGAATCGCGGGGGGCTGGAGGAGATGTCTGGGGGGGGGTGGGGGGAATCGCGGGGGGCTGGAGGAGATGTCTGGGGGGGGGGTGGGGGGAATCGCGGGGGGCTGGAGGAGACGTCTGGGGGGGGGGTGGGGGGAATCGCGGGGGGCTGGAGGAGATGTCTGGGGGGGGGTGGGGGGAATCGCGGGGGGCTGGAGGAGATGTCTGGGGGGGGGGTGGGGGGAATCGCGGGGGGCTGGAGGAGATGTCTGGGGGGAAGGGGGTTGCCATACAGAGAGCTGGCACCGATATTCGAACGAGCGATGTGGTTTGTTGGAGTAGCATCAGTCCTGACAGCTGTTGTGGGGGATGGGGGGGTGGGGGATTCGAAGCCCTGCACTAGTCACTGCGATTTGGAAGAGGCTGTCGTGCGTACAGCCCTCCCGCTAATCTGTCAGGGTCAATCTTGTCAACGCGGTCACAGAAAGTGGAGCCGAGGGCACATTCACTGCAGTGAGGATAACTGACTCTCACTGAAAGGGAATCTGAGGTCATTCTATCTCCCTTGTGTCTCGGGGGTGTTCGCTACACCAGGACAGGACAGATTCCTGCCTCTGTGATAGAGCCATGATGTGGAGATGCCGGCGTTGGACTGGGGTAAACACAGTAAGAAGTTTAACAACACCAGGTTAACTCCACTCTCATTGTTTTGTTTCTTAAAGACTGGATTAGTTGTAAGTATTCGCATTCCAACCATTATTCATGTAAATTGAGTCTGTGTCTTTATAAACTCTGTTTGTGAACAGAATTCCCACTCACCTGAAGAAGGGGCTTAGAGCCCCGAAAGCTTGTGTGGCTTTTGCTACCAAATAAACCTGTTGGACTTTAACCTGGTGTTGTTAAACTTCTTACTCTGTGATAGAGCCACAGAGATACACAGCAAGGAGACAGGCCCTTCAGCCCATCTCCTCCATGTCAACCAGGTTTCCTCATCTCAACTGGTCCCGTCTCCCTCTAAACCTTTCCCGTCCATGGACCTGTCCAAATGTCTTTTAAATGTTGTCATTGCTCCCGTCTGTACCCCCAGCCCCCGCACCCTCTGGCAGCTCATTCCACACACGCACCCCCCTCTGGGTAAAAACGTTACCCCTCGGGTCCCCCTTTCCCCTCTCACCTGAACCCTCTGCCCACTAGTTTTGGACTCCCCCCTACCCTGGGGGCAAAGACCCCGGCGATTCACCTGATCTACTCCCCCTCATTTCATAAACCTCTATAAGGTCACCCCCCCTAATCCAACAGTCCAGCATTCCCTCAGCACTGACCCTCCCACAGTGCGGCATTCCCTCAGCACTGACCCTCCCACAGTGCGGCGCTCCCTCAGCCCTGACCCTCCCACAGTGCGGCGCTCCCTCAGCCCTGACCCTCCCACAGTGCGGCGCTCCCTCAGCACCGACCCTCCCACAGTGCGGCGCTCCCTCCGCACCGACCCTCCCACAGTGCGGCGCTCCCTCAGCACTGACCCTCCCACAGTGCGGCGCTCCCTCAGCACTGACCCTCCCACAGTGCGGCGCTCCCTCAGCACTGACCCTCCCACAGTGCAGCGCTCCCTCAGCCCTGACCCTCCCACAGTGCGGCGCTCCCTCAGCACCGACCCTCCCACAGTGCGGCGCTCCCTCAGCACCGACCCTCCCACAGTGCGGCGCTCCCTCAACACTGACCCTCCCACAGTGCGGCGCTCCCTCAGCACTGACCCTCCCACAGTGCGGCGCTCCCTCAGCACTGACCCTCCCACAGTGCGGCGCTCCCTCAGCACCGACCCTCCCACAGTGCGGCGCTCCCTCAGCACTGACCCTCCCACAGTGCGGCGCTCCCTCAGCACTGACCCTCCCACAGTGCGGCGCTCCCTCAGCACTGACCCTCCCACAGTGCGGCGCTCCCTCAGCACTGACCCTCCCACAGTGCGGCGCTCCCTCAGCACTGACCCTCCCACAGTGCGGCGCTCCCTCAGCACCGACCCTCCCACAGTGCGGCGCTCCCTCCGCACCGACCCTCCCACAGTGCGGCGCTCCCTCAACACTGACCCTCCCACAGTGCGGCGCTCCCTCAGCACCGACCCTCCCACAGTGCGGCGCTCCCTCAGCACCGACCCTCCCACAGTGCGGCGCTCCCTCAGCACTGACCCGCCCACAGTGCGGCGCTCCCTCAGCACTGACCCTCCCACAGTGCGGTGCTCCCTCAGCACCGACCCTCCCACAGTGCGGCGCTCCCTCCGCACCGACCCTCCCACAGTGCGGCGCTCCCTCAGCACTGACCCTCCCACAGTGCGGCGCTCCCTCCGCACCGACCCTCCCACAGTGCGGCGCTCCCTCAACACCGACCCTCCCACAGTGCGGCGCTCCCTCCGCACCGACCCTCCCACAGTGCGGCGCTCCCTCAGCACTGACCCTCCCACAGTGCGGCGCTCCCTCAGCACTGACCCTCCCACAGTGCGGCGCTCCCTGAGCACCGACCCTCCCACAGTGCGGCGCTCCCTCAGCACTGACCCTCCCACAGTGCGGCGCTCCCTCAGCACCGACCCTCCCACAGTGCGGCGCTCCCTCAGCACTGTAATTGCAGGTAGAATCAGAATGGTCATTATGTCCAAGGGGGAGCGAGGTGGAGTATCTGTGGGATGAAGAGATCGCTATCTTAACGCCCATGTGATGATTAGCCAAACACAAGCCAGCAGGGAGAGGTCTATGTGGCTCAGTTGGGTGTACCCCTTCCCCAGGGTCACCACTTGGGGAGTCACACAAAACACTGTCAAAATTACAATGTGTACACATTTAGGGTATGCGATGGCCTAGTGGTATTATCGCTAGACTATTCATCCAGAAACTCAGCTGATGGTCTGGGGGACCCGGGTTCGAATCCCGCCACGGCAGATGGTGGAATTTGAATTCAATAAAAAATATCTGGAATTAAGAATCTACTGATGACCCATTGTCGGAAAAACCCATCTGGTTCCCTTTAGGGAAGGAAATCTGCCGTCCTTACCCCGGTCTGGCCTGCATGTGACTCCAGAGCCACAGCAATGTGGTTGACTCTCAACTGCCCTCCAAGGGCAACTAGGGATGGGCAATAAATGCTGGACCAGCCAGTGACGCCCATGACCCCCTGATGAATAAGAAAAGCACAGGCTGTCCAGCAATAGCGACTGCTCCCAAGGCCCTGGAACCTCTTCCTTAAAACTCTTCAGCGCAATCCTCCTTTCTCTCTCTCTCGCACTCTCATTCCGGAGCTTAGCCCCAGCCCCCCCACCCCACCCGCCCAAGGCAGTTGAAGGCACGGCCGCCAATGGCGGAGCGATGGGAATCGGGGGGTGCTCGAGAGGCCGGAATTGGAGGAGCGCAGAGATCTCAGAGGGTTGTAGGGGCTGGAGGAGGTTAGAGATAGGGAGGGGGTGTAGGGACTGGAGGAGGTTACAGAGATAGGGAGGGGGTGTTGGGGCTGGAGGGGGTTACAGAGATAGGGAGGGGGTGTAGGGGCTGGAGGAGGTTACAGAGATAGGGAGGGGGTGTAGGGGCTGGAGGAGGTTACAGAGATAGGGAGGGGGTGTAGGGGCTGGAGTAGGTTGCGGAGATAGGGAGGGGTGTGAGGGGGCTGTAGGAGGTTACAGAGATAGGGAGGGGGTGTAGGGGCTGGAGGAGGTTACAGAGATAGGGAGGGGGTGTAGGGGCTGGGGGGTGTTACAGAGATAGGGAGGGGTTGGAGGAGGTTACAGAGATAGGGAGGGGGTGTAGGGGCTGGAGGAGGTTACAGAGATAGGGAGGGGGTTTAGGGGCTGGGGGGTGTTACAGGGATAGGCAGGGGGTGTACGGGCTGGAGGAGGTTACAGAGATAGGGAGGGGGTGTAGGGGCTGGAGGGGGTTACAGAGATAGGGAGGGGGTGTAGGGGTTAGAGGAGGTTACAGAGATAGGGAGGGGGTGCAGGGGCTGGAGGGGGTTACAGAGATAGGGAGGGGGTGCAGGGGCTCGAGAGGGTAACAGAGATGGGGGGGTGTAGGGGCTGGAGGGGGTTACAGAGAGAGGGATGGGGTGTAGGGGCTGGAGGAGGTTACAGAGATAGGGAGGGGGTGTAGGGGCTGGAGGGGGTTACAGAGATAGGGAGGGGGTGTAGGGGCTGGGGGGTGTTACAGAGATAAGGAGAGGGTGCAGGGGCTGGAGGAGGTTACAGAGATAAGGAGAGGGTGCAGGGGCTGGAGGAGGTTACAGAGATAGGGAGGGGGTGTAGGGACTGGAGGAGGTTACAGAGATGGGGAGGGGGTGTAGGGGCTGGAGGAGGTTACAGAGATAGGGAGGGGGTGTAGGGACTGGAGCGTGTTACAGAGATATGGAGTGGTGCTGCTGGGTTGTGGGCACTGGGGGGGGCCGCGTGGGAACTGGGGGGGGCGGCGTGGGCACTGGGGGGGCCGCGTGGGCACTGGGGGGCCCGCGTGGGAACTGGGGGGGGGCCGCGTGGGAACTGGGGGGGGCCGCGTGGGCACTGGGGGGGCCGCGTGGGCACTGGGGGGGCCGCGTGGGCACTGGGGGGGCCGCGTGGGCACTGGGGGGGCCGCGTGGGCACTGGGGGGGCCGCGTGGGCACTGGGGGGGCCGCGTGGGCACTGGGGGGGCCGCGTGGGCACTGGGGGGGGCGGTGTGGGCACTGGGGGGGGCGGTGTGGGCACTGGGGGGGGCGGTGTGGGCACTGGGGGGGCGGTGTGGGCACTGGGGGGGCGGTGTGGGCACTGGGGGGGCGGTGTGGGCACTGGGGGGGCGGTGTGGGCACTGGGGGGGCGGTGTGGGCACTGGGGGGGCGGTGTGGGCACTGGGGGGGCGGTGTGGGCACTGGGGGGGCGGTGTGGGCACTGGGGGGGCGGTGTGGGCACTGGGGGGGCGGTGTGGGCACTGGGGGGGGCGGTGTGGGCACTGGGGGGGGGCGGTGTGGGCACTGGGGGGACGGTGTGGGCACTGGGGGGGGCGGTGTGGGCACTGGGGGGGGCGGTGTGGGCACTGGGGGGGGCGGTGTGGGCACTGGGGGGGCGGTGTGGGCACTGGGGGGGCGGTGAGGGCACTGGGGGGGCGGTGAGGGCACTGGGGGGGGCGGTGTGGGCACTGGGGGGGCGGTGTGGGCACTGGGGGGGCTGTGTGGGCACTGGGGGGGGCGGTGTGGGCACTGGGGGGGCGGTGTGGGCACTGGGGGGGGCGGTGTGGGCACTGGGGGGGGCGGTGTGGGCACTGGGGGGGGCGGTGTGGGCACTGGGGGGGCGGTGTGGGCACTGGGGGGGGCGGTGTGGGCACTGGGGGGGGCGGTGTGGGCACTGGGGGGGGCGGTGTGGGCACTGGGGGGGGCGGTGTGGGCACTGGGGGGGCGGTGTGGGCACTGGGGGGGGCGGTGTGGGCACTGGGGGGGGCGGTGTGGGCACTGGGGGGGGCGGTGTGGGCACTGGGGGGGGCGGTGTGGGCACTGGGGGGGGCGGTGTGGGCACTGGGGGGGCGGTGTGGGCACTGGGGGGGGCGGTGTGGGCACTGGGGGGGGCGGTGTGGGCACTGGGGGGGCGGTGTGGGCACAGGGGGGGTGGTGTGGGCACTGGGGGGTGGTGTGGGCACTGGGGGGGTGGTGTGGGCACTGGGGGGGTGGTGTGGGCACTGGGGGGGTGGTGTGGGCACTGGGGGGGCGTTGTGGGCATTGGGGGGGGTGGTGTGGGCACTGGGGGGGTGGTGTGGGCACGGGGGGGTGGTGTGGGCACTGGGGGGGTGGTGTGGGCACTGGGGGGGGGTGGTGTGGGCGCTGGGGGGGGGTGGTGTGGGCGCTGGGGGGGGGGTGGTGTGGGCGCTGGGGGGGGGGTGGTGTGGGCGCTGGGGGGGGGTGGTGTGGGCGCTGGGGGGGGGTGGTGTGGGCGCTGGGGGGGGTGGTGTGGGCGCTGGGGGGGTGGTGTGGGCAGTGATGTTGAATGGGTCTCTCTGTGGGTTCAGAGACCCTGAATCATTCGTCAGATCGATTGGAATCCTCGAGCCTCGTTTCTCCCTCCGTAGATGCTGCCAGACCTGCCGGGTTTTTCCAGCACTTTCTCTCTTTATCCCTGCCCCCTCCTTCACTACCCCGCCCTCGCTGAGTCTCAGTCTCACTCCCTCTAATCCCTCTCTGTCTCCATCTGCCTTGCACAATGCTCAGTGTCCTCAGGAAATCACGGATAATCCCTGCTGACAGCAACAGCAATCCCCGACGGTGATTAACGGCAGAGAAACACTCTTCGAATTCTCGAATAGAACAGCGTGGGCCATTCAGCCCATCGAACGAGTGTCAGCTCTGTCGGAATTCAGCCCCTCCCCTTTCTGAAGGAACCAGCTACGAGCCACCGCTGGTAGTGTGGTTCCTTCCAATGCCTCAGCATAGTCATCCAGACAGTGCAGAAGGAGGCCATTCAGCCCATCGAGCCTGCACCGACCCACCGTATCTTACCCAGGCCCTTTTGCGTAACCCCACATATTTTCCCTGCTAATCTGTAAGAACTAGGAGCAGGAGTGGGCCATCTGGCCCCTCAAGCCTGCTCCGCCTTTCAATAAGATCATGGCTGATCTTTTCGTGGACTCAGCTCCACTTACCCGCCCGCTCACCATAACCCTTAATTCCAAAAATCTATCCATCCTTGCCTTAAAAACATTCAATGAGGTAGCCTCAACTGGGCTACAGATTCACAACCCTTTGTGTGAAGAAGTTCCTCCTCAACTCAGTCCTAAATCTGCTCCCCCTTATTTTGAGGCCATGCACCTTAGTTCCGGTTCTAATCCCGCTAACCAGCACATCTGGGTGATGAATGAATACTTTTCTTCAGTGTTCACCAAGGAGAGGGGCCATGTTTTTGAGGAAGAGAAGGTGTTACAGGCTAATAGGCTGGAGGAAATAGTTGTTCGGAGGGAGGATGTATTGGCAGTTTTGAATAAACTGAAGGTCGATAAGTCCCCTGGGCCTGATGAAATATATCCTAGGATTCTTTGAGAGGCAAGGGATGAGATTGCAGAGCCTTTGGCTTTGATCTTTGGGTCCTCACTGTCCACGGGGATGGTGCCAGAGGACTGGAGAGTGGCGAATGTTGTTCCTCTGTTTAAGAAAGGGAATAGAAATGACCCTGGTAATTATAGACCGGTCAGTCTTACTTTGGTGGTTGGTAAGTTGATGGAAAAGGTCCTTAGGGATGGGATTTACGACCATTTAGAAAGATGCGGATTAATCCGGGATAGTCAGCACTGATTCGTGAAGGGCAAGTCGTGCCTCACAAATTTGATTGAATTTTTTGAGGAGGTAATTAAGTGTGTTGATGAAGGTAGGGCAGTTGATGTCATATACATGGATTTTAGTAAGGCGTTTGATAAGGTCCCTCATGGTCGGCTTATGATGAAAGTGAGGAGGTGTGGGATTGAGGGAAAGTTGGCCGATTGGATAGGTAACTGGCTATCTGATCGAAGACAGAGGGTGGTGGTGGATGGAAAATTTTCGGACTGGAGGCAGGTTGCTAGCGGAGTGCCACAGGGATCAGTGCTTGGTCCTCTGCTCTTTGTGATTTTTATTAATGACTTAGAGGAGGGGGCTGAAGGGTGGATCAGTAAATTTGCTGATGACACCAAGATTGGTGGAGTAGTGGATGAGGTGGAGGGCTGTTGTAGGCTGCAAAGAGACATAGATAGGATGCAAAGCTGGGCTGAAAAATGGCAAATGGAGTTTAACCCTGATAAATGTGAGGTGATTCATTTTGGTAGGACTAATTTAAATGTGGATTACAGGGTCAAAGGTAGGGTTCTGAAGACTGTGGAGGAACAGAGAGATCTTGGGATCCATATCCACAGATCTCTAAAGGTTGCCACTCAAGTGGATAGAGCTGTGAAGAAGGCCTATAGTGTGTTAGCTTTTATTAACAGGGGGTTGGAGTTTAAGAGCCCGTGGGGTTATGCTGCAACTGTACAGGACCTTGGTGAGACCACATTTGGAATATTGTGTGCAGTTCTGGTCACCTCACTATAAGAAGGATGTGGAAGCGCTGGAAAGAGTGCAGAGGAGATTTACCAGGATGCTGCCTGGTTTGGAGGGTAGGTCTTATGAGGAAAGGTTGAGGGAGCTAGGGCTGTTCTCTCTGGAGCAGAGGAGGCTGAGGGGAGACTTAATAGAGGTTTATAAAATGATGAAGGGGATAGATAGAGTGAACATTCAAAGACTATTTCCTCGGGTGGATAGAGCTATTACAAGGGGGCATAACTCATGGTGGGAGATATAGGAAGGATATCAGAGGTAGGTTCTTTACGCAGAGAGTGGTTGGGGTGTGGAATGGACTGCCTGCAGTGATAGTGGAGTCAGACACTTTAGGAACATTTAAGCGGTTATTGGATAGGCACATGGAGCACACCAGGATGATAGGGAGTGGGATAGCTTGATCTTGGCTTCAGATAAAGCTCGGCACAACATCATGGGCCGAAGGGCCTGTTCTGTGCTGTACTGTTCTATGTTCTATCTTTGGACACTAAGGTGCAATTTAACACGGCCAATCCACCTAACCTACACATCTCTGGACACTAAGGGGCAATTTAGCATGGTCAATCCCCTAACCTACACATCTTTGGACACTAAGGGGCAATTTAGCATGGCCAATCCCCCTAACCTACACATCTTTGGGCACTGAGGGGTAATTTAGCATGGCCAATCCACCTAACCTACACATCTTTGGACACTAAGGGACAATTTAGCATGGCCAATCCACCTAACCTGCACATCTCTGGACACTAAGGGGCAATTTAGCATGGCCAATCCACCTAACCTACACATCTTTGGACACTAAGGGGCAATTTAGTATGGCCAATCCACCTAACCTACACATCTTTGGACACTAAGGGGCAATTTAGTATGGCCAATCCACCTAACCTGCACATCTCTGGACACTAAGGGGCAATTTAGTATGGCCAATCCACCTAACCTGCACATCTCTGGACACTAAGGGGCAATTTAGTATGGCCAATCCACCTAACCTACACATCTTTGGTTACTAAGGGGCAATTTAGCACGGCCAATCCACCTAACCTACATCAAACCAAAGCTCTAACCAAGACCGCAAGAAACTACAAAGGGTTGTGAACGTAGCCCAGTCCATCACGCAAACCAGCCTCCCATCCATTGACTCTGTCTACCATTCCCGCTGCCACGGCAAAGCAGCCAGCATCATTAAAGACTCCACGCACCCCAGACATTCTCAACCGAGAGGCCATGGTTTCAGGCTCAGGGGGTGGCAGATTCGAAATGAGGAGGAATTAGTTCACTCAGAGGATGGTGAATCTGTGGAATTCTCTACCCCAGAGCGCAGTGGACGCTGGGACACGAAACACATTTAGGGAGATGGAGAGGTTTTAAATTAGTAACAGGAGGGAGGGGAATGGGAAAAGGCAGGAAGGGGGAGATGAGAATACGATGAGATCAGACATGATGGTATTGAATGGGGGAGTAGGTTCAAGGGGCTGAATGGCCCACTCCTGTTCCTAGTTCTACCAGTAATACACTCAGGAATGAGTTACAGACTGGAATCTAATTGGGTTCAGGGTGGTTTATATATAGAATATCAGATACCCGGGAGTGAGTTACAGACTGGAATCTAATCGAGGGGTTCGGGGGGTTTATATATAGAATAACAGATACCCGGGAGTGAGTTACAGACTGGAATCTAATCGAGGGGTTCGAGGTGGTTTATATATAGAATAACAGATATCCAGGAGTGAGTTACAGACTGGAATCTAATCGAGGGGTTCGGGGTGGTTTATATATAGAATAACAGATACCCGGGAGTGAGTTACAGACTGGAATCTAATCGAGGGGTTCAGAGTGGTTTATATATAGAATAACAGATACCCGGGAGTGAGTTACAGACTGGAATCTAATCGAGGGGTTCGGGGTTGTTTATATATAGAATAACAGATACCCGGGAATGAATTGCAGACTGGAATTTAATCGAGGGGTTCGGGGTGGTTTATATATAGAATAACAGATACCTGGGAGTGTGTTACAGACTGGAATCTAATCGGGTTCGGGGTGGTTTATATATAGAATAACAGATACCTGGGAGTGAGTTACAGACTGGAATCTAATTGAGGGGTTCGGGATGATTAATATATAGAATAACAGATACCCGGGAGTGAGTTACAGACTGGAATCTAATCGAGGGGTTCAGGATGGTTTATATATAGAATAATAGATACCCGGAAGTGAGTTACAGACTGGAATCTAATCGAGGGGTTCGGGGTTGTTTATATATAGAATAACAGATACGCGGGAGTGAGTTACAGACTGGAATCTAATCGAGGGGTTCAGGATGGTTTATATATAGAATAACAGATACCCGGAAGTGAGTTACAGACTGGAATCTAATCGAGGGGTTCGGGGTGGTTTATATATAGAAAAACAGATATCTGGGAGTGAGTTACAGACTGGAATCTAATCGACGGTTCAGGGTGGTTTATATATAGAATAACAGATACCTGGGAGTGAGTTACAGACTGGAATCTAATCGAGGGGTTCAGGGTGATTTATGTACAGAATAACAGACTTTTGAATGAACCTACCTCGCATTAAGTTGATCTTTCTCTACACCCTATCTGCGACTGTAACACTACATTCTGCACTCCCTCCTTTCCTTCTCTATGAACGGTATGCTTTGTCTGTATAGCGTGCAAGAGACAATACTTTTCACTGTACACTAATACATGTGACAATAATAAATCAAATCAAATCATCCATTGACTCTGTCCACACTTCCCGCTGCCTCGGGAAAAGCAGCCAGCATAATCAAGGGCCCCACGCACCCCGGACATTCTCTCTTCCATCTTTTTCCGTCGGGAAAAAGATACAAAAGTCTGAGGTCACGTACCAACTGACTCAAGAACAGCTTCTTCCCTGCTGCTGTCAGACTTTTGAATGGACCTACCTCGCATTAAGTTGATCTTTCTCTACACCCTAGCTATGACTGTAACACTACATTCTGCACTCTCTCCTTTCCTTCTCTATGAACAGTATGCTTTGTCTGTATAGTGCGCAAGAAACAATACTTTTCACTGTATCCCAATACACAGACAGTGCGGAGGGAAGTGGCAGGTTACAGAGGGACATAGATAAGCTGCAGAGCTGGGCTGAGAGGTGGCAAATGGAGTTTAATGCGGAAAAGTGTGAGGTGATTCACTTTGGAAGGAGTAACAGGAATACAGAGTACTGGGCTAATGGTAAGATACTTGGTAGTGTGGATGAACAGGGGGATCTGGGTGTCCATGTGCATAGATCCCTGAAAGTTGGCACCCAGGTTGATAGGGTTGTTAAGAAGGTGTACAGTGTGTTAGCTTTTATTGGTAGAGGGATTGAGTTTCGGAGCCAGGAGGTCATGCTGCAACTGTACAAAACTCTGGTGCGGCCGCATTTGGAGTATTGCGTACAGTTCTGGTCGCCGTATTATAGGAAAGATGTGGAAGTGTTGGAAAGGGTGCAGAGGAGATTTACCAGGATGTTGCCTGGTATGGTGGGAAAATCGTATGAGGAAAGGCTGAGGGGCTTGAGGTTGTTTTCGTTAGAGAGAAGACGGTTAAGAGGTGACTTAATAGAGGCATACAAGATGATCAGAGGATTAGATAGGGTGGATAGTGAGAGCCTTTTTCCTCGGATGGTGTTGGCTAGCACGAGGGGACATAGCTTTAAACTGAGGGGTGAGAGATATAGGACAGATGTTAGAGGTAGGTTCTTTACTCAGAGAATAGTAAGGGCGTGGAATGCCCTGCCTGCAGCAGTGGTAGACTCGTCAACGTTGAGAGCGTTCAAATGGTTATTGGATAAACATATGGACGATATTGGAATAGTGTAGGTTAGATGGGCTTTAGATTGGTTTCACTGGTCGGCGCAACATCGAGGGCCGAAGGGCCTGTACTGCGCTGTAATGTTCTATGTTCTATGTGACAATAATAAATCAAATCAAATCATCTGAGCATCACAGCTAAGCATTTGGGATTAAATAAACCCGCCTCAGTAACAGTGAAACTATCATCGATGGTTGTAAATAAAAAACCCTCATCTGGTTCACTAATAGAAACCATAGAATCCTGTAGTGCAGAAGGAGGCCATTTGGCCCATCAAGTCTGCATTGACAACAATCCCACCCATACCTCTCCCCATATGTATTTGCCCTGTTAATCCCCCTGACACTAAGGGGCAATTTAGCATGGCCAATCCACCTAACCTGCACATCTTTGGACACTAAGGGGCAATTTAGCATGGCCAATCCACCTAACCCACACATCTTTGGACACTAAGGGGCAATTTAGCATGGCCAATCCACCTAACCCACACATCTTTGGACACTAAGGGGCAATTTAGCATGGCCAATCCCCCTAACCTGCACATCTTTGGACACTAAGGGGCAATTTAGCATGGCCAATCCCCCTAACCTGCACATCTTTGGACACTAAGGGGCAATTTAGCATGGCCAATCCACCTAACCTGCACATCTTTGGACACTAAGGGGCAATTTAGCATGGCCAATCCCCCTAACCTGCACATCTTTGGACACTAAGGGGCAATTTACCATGGCTAATCCACCGAACCCGCACATCTTTTGGAGTGTGGGAGGAAACCGGAGCACCCGGAGGAAACCCACGCAGACACGGGGAGAACATGCAGACTCTGCACAGACAGTGACCCAAGTCGGGAATCGAACCCGGGTCCCTGGCGCTGTGAGGGCGGCAGTGCTAACCACCGTGCTACCCCCCAAATGCCCCCTTTAGGGAAGGAAGTGTCTTTACCCGGTCTGGCCTACATGTGACTCCAGATCTCCCCCCCCCCCCCCCCGACCGCCCCACCGACAGACGGACACACACGCACGCACGCGCATACACACAGCAATGTGGGTTGACTCTTAACTGCCCCCATCTCTGACCGAGTGAGTCACTCAGTTCAAGGGGGCGATTAGGTAATAAATGGTGGACCTCACTGGAGATGTTTGCACACATCCCCGTTTCAAAACAATAACAGGCGCTGTGATATAATCAACCCTCCAGAGCATCGATGAGCTCAGCTCCTCCTGGAGTTCGGAGGTGCGGATGGGAAAAGAAAACAGCAATGACATCATTGTTGAACCTTGGGTAAGGGCGGGAGGGTAGGGGGGAGGGGGAGGTGCTAAACTCTGTCAGGGTCGGATATTACACAACAACCCTGCTTCCGATAGCTCAGCCAGGGTGATGTTGACATCTGTTATGCTTCCAGAATCTGGGAATGGCATCAGTCGATAACACTTTGGCAAGTAAACAGCTCATAGCATCCCGGCAGTGCAGAAGGCCATCGATCCCGCACCAACCACAATCCCACCCAGGCCCTATCCCCGTAACCCTGCGTATTTACCCTGCATATCCCCCTGACACTCAGGGGCAATTTAGCATGGCCAGTCCACATGGGGGCGGAGGGGGGGAATGGAGGAGGGGGGGGGGGAATGGAGGAGGGGGGGAATGGAGGAGGGGGGGAATGGAGGAGGGGTGAATGGAGGGGAGGGGAGTAGTGGGGGAATGGAGGGGGGGGGAATGGAGGAGGGGGGGAATGGAGGAGGGGGGGAATGGAGGAGGTGGGGAATGGAGGAGGTGGGGAATGGAGGAGGGGGGAATGGAGGAGGGGGGGAATGGAGGAGGGGGGGAATGGAGGAGGGGGGGAATGGAGGAGGGGGGGAATGGAGGAGGGGGGGAATGGAGGAGGGGGGGAATGGAGGAGGGGGGGAATGGAGGAGGGGGGAATGGAGGAGGGGGGAATGGAGGAGGGGGGGAATGGAGGAGGGGGGGAATGGAGGAGGGGGGGAATGGAGGAGGGGTGAATGGAGGAGGGGTGAATGGAGGAGGGGTGAATGGAGGAGGGGTGAATGGAGGAGGGGTGAATGGAGGGGGAGGGGAGTAGTGGGGAATGGAGGGGGGGACTGGAGGGGAGGGAGGGGGGAGGGGAGGAGGGGGGGAGGGGGGAGGGGAGGAGGGGCTGGAGGGGAGAGGGGCTGGAGGGGAGAGGGGCTGGAGGGGAGAGGGGCTGGAGGGGAGAGGGGCTGGAGGGGAGAGGGGCTGGAGGGGAGAGGGGCTGGAGGGGAGAGGGGCTGGAGGGGAGAGGGGCTGGAGGGGAGAGGAGAGGGGCAGGAGGGGAGAGGAGAGGGGCTGGAGGGGAGAGGGGCTGGAGGGGAGAGGGGCTGGAGGGAAGAGGAGAGGGGCAGGAGGGGAGAGGAGAGGGGCAGGAGGGGAGAGGAGAGGGGCAGGAGGGGAGAGGAGAGGGCAGGAGGGGAGAGGAGGGGGCAGGAGGGGAGAGGAGAGGGGCAGGAGGGGAGAGGAGAGGGGCAGGAGGGGAGAGGGGCAGGAGGGGAGAGGGGCAGGAGGGGAGAGGGGCAGGAGGGGAGAGGGGCAGGAGGGGAGAGGGGCAGGAGGGGAGAGGGGCAGGAGGGGAGAGGGGCAGGAGGGGAGAGGGGCAGGAGGGGAGAGGGGCAGGAGGGGAGAGGGGCAGGAGGGGAGAGGGGCAGGAGGGGAGAGGGGCAGGAGGGGAGAGGGGCAGGAGGGGAGAGGGGCAGGAGGGGAGAGGGGCAGGAGGGGAGAGGGGCAGGAGGGGAGAGGGGCAGGAGGGGAGAGGGGCAGGAGGGGAGAGGGGCAGGAGGGGAGAGGGGCAGGAGGGGAGAGGGGCAGGAGGGGAGAGGGGCAGGAGGGGAGAGGGGCAGGGAGGGGAGAGGGGCAGGAGGGGAGAGGGGCAGGAGGGGAGAGGGGCAGGAGGGGAGAGGGGCAGGAGGGGAGAGGGGCAGGAGGGGAGAGGGGCAGGAGGGGAGAGGGGCAGGAGGGGAGAGGGGCAGGAGGGGAGAGGGGCAGGAGGGGAGAGGGGAGGGGGGCAGGAGGGGGTCAGGAGGGGGTCAGGAGGGGATGGGGAGGGGGCAGGAGGGGGTCAGGAGGGGATGGGGAGGGGGGCAGGAGGGGAAAGGGGAGTGGGGCAGGAGTTGGAGAGGGGAGGGGGCAGGAGGGAAGAGGGGAGGGGGGCAGGAGGGGAGGGGGGCAGGAGGGGAGAGGGGAGAGGGGCAGGAGGGGAGAGGGGAGGGGGCAGGAGGGGAGAGGGGAGGGGGGCAGGAGAGGAGAGGGGAGGGGGGCAGGAGGTGAGGGGGGCAGGAGGGGAGGGTTATGGGGGTGAGGGCTGGAGGGAGGGGGAGGGCAAGGGGATGGAGGGGAGGGGGCAAGCAGATGGAGGGGGGGGCAAAGGGGATGGAGGGGAAGGGGGCATGGAGGGGTGGGGGCATGGAGGGGGGCGTAGGGAGGATGGAGGGGAGGGAGCAAGGGGGAGGGCGGAGGGAGGATGAAGGGGAGAGCGGGGGAGGGGGAGGTAGGGAGAAGGAGACAGAGAGAGACAGAGAGAGGGAGGCAGAGTGAACAGTGGCAGCCTGAAAATAGACATCACGTCATTCTCACAAACACAGCAACAGGGAGCAGGCCCGAGAGAGCGAGCGAGAGAGAGACAGAGAGAGACAGCGAGAGAGAGAGAGCGAGAGAGAGAGAGCGAGAGAGAGAGAGAGAGAGAGACAGCGAGAGAGAGAGAGAGAGACAGCGAGAGAGAGAGAGAGAGACAGCGAGAGAGAGAGAGAGAGACAACGAGAGAGAGAGAGAGAGACAAGGAGAGAGACAGAGAGACAGAGAGAGAGCGAGAGAGCGAGAGAGAGAGAGAGAGATTGCAGCGAGGGCAAATAACCCACCCTGCTGATGGGGAAAGGAGTGAGGGAGGGGGAGTCACAGAATGTGGATACGGGGAGGAACAGAACCCACCCCGTCTCCCCCCTCTCCCTGTCTCCCCCCCTCTCTCCCTTTCCGCGTCTCCCCCTCTCTCCCTCTCCGTCTCCCCCTCTCTCTCTCCCTCCCCGTCTCCCCCTCTCTCTCTCCCTCCCCGTCTCCCCCTCTCTCTCTCCCCTCCCCGTCTCCCCCTCTCTCTCTCCCCCCCGTCTCCCCCTCTCTCTCTCCCTCCCCGTCTCCCCCTCTCTCTCTCCCTCCCCGTCTCCCCTCTCTCTCTCCCTCCCCGTCTCCCCCTCTCTCTCTCCCTCCCCGTCTCCCCTCTCTCTCTCCCTCCCCGTCTCCCCCTCTCTCTCTCCCTCCCCGTCTCCCCCTCTCTCTCTCCCTCCCCGTCTCCCCCTCTCTCTCTCCCTCCCCGTCTCCCCCTCTCTCTCTCCCTCCCCGTCTCCCCCTCTCTCTCTCCCTCCCCGTCTCCCCCTCTCTCTCTCCCTCCCCGTCTCCCCCTCTCTCTCTCCCTCCCCCGTCTCCCCTCTCTCTCTCCCTCCCCGTCTCCCCCTCTCTCTCTCCCTCCCCGTCTCCCCCTCTCTCTCTCCCTCCCCGTCTCCCCCTCTCTCTCTCCCTCCCCGTCTCCCCCTCTCTCTCTCCCTCCCCGTCTCCCCCTCTCTCTCTCCCTCCCCGTCTCCCCCTCTCTCTCTCCCTCCCCGTCTCCCCCTCTCTCTCTCCCCCCCGTCTCCCCCTCTCTCTCTCCCTCCCCGTCTCCCCCTCTCTCTCTCCCCGTCTCCCCCTCTCTCCCTCCCTCCCCGTCTCCCCCTCTCTCCCTCCCTCCCCGTCTCCCCCTCCCTCTCTCCCTCCCCGTCTCCCCCTCCCTCTCTCCCTCCCCGTCTCCCCTCTCTCTCTCCCTCCCCGTCTCCCCTCTCTCTCTCCCTCCCCGTCTCCCCCCTCTCTCTCCCTCCCCGTCTCCCCCTCCCTCTCTCTCCCTCCCCGTCTCCCCCTCTCTCTCTCCCTCCCCGTCTCCCCCTCTCTCTCCCTCCCCGTCTCCCCCTCTCTCTCTCCCTCCCCGTCTCCCCCTCTCTCTCTCCCTCCCCGTCTCCCCCTCTCTCTCTCCCTCCCCGTCTCCCCCTCTCTCTCTCCCTCCCCGTCTCCCCCTCTCTCTCTCCCTCCCCGTCTCCCCCTCTCTCTCTCCCTCCCCGTCTCCCCCCTCTCTCTCTCCCTCCCCGTCTCCCCCTCTCTCTCTCCCTCCCCGTCTCCCCCTCTCTCTCTCCCTCCCCGTCTCCCCCTCTCTCTCTCCCTCCCCGTCTCCCCCTCTCTCTCTCCCTCCCGTCTCCCCCTCTCTCCCTCCCTCCCCGTCTCCCCCTCTCTCCCTCCCTCCCCGTCTCCCCCTCTCTCCCTCCCTCCCCGTCTCCCCCTCTCTCTCCCCCTCCCCGTCTCCCCCTCTCTCCCTCCCTCCCCGTCTCCCCCTCTCTCCCTCCCTCCCCGTCTCCCCCTCTCTCCCTCCCTCCCCGTCTCCCCCCTCTCTCCCTCCCTCCCCGTCTCCCCCTCTCTCCCTCCCTCCCCGTCTCCCCCTCTCTCCCTCCCCGTCTCCCCCTCTTTCCCTCCCCGTCTCTCCCTCTCTCCCCATCCCGGGAGGGAGGAGGGAGAGGAGGGAGGGAGAGGAGAGGAGGGAGGGTAGGGAGAGGAGGGGAGGGAGGGTAGGGGAGAGAGGTAGGGTAGGGGAGGGGAGGGGAGGGGAGGGTAGGGGAGGGGAGGGTAGGGGGAGGGGAGGGGAGGGGAGGGGAGGGGGGGAGGGGAGGGGAGGGGAGGGGAGGGGAGAGGAGGGAGGGAGGGAGAGGAGGGAGGGAGGGGAGAGGAGGGAGGGTAGGGAGGGGAGAGGAGGGAGGGTAGGGAGGGGAGAGGAGGGAGGGGAGAGGAGGGAGGGGAGAGGAGGGAGGGGAGAGGAGGGAGGGGAAGAGGAGGGAGGGGAGAGGAGGGAGGGGAGAGGAGGGAGGGGAGAGGAGGGAGGGGAGGGAGGGGAGAGGAGGGAGAGGAGGGAGGGGAGAGGAGGGAGGGGAGAGGAGGGAGGGGAGGGAGGGGAGGGGAGAGGAGGGAGGGAAGGGGAGGGAGAGGAGGGAGAGGAGGAGGAGGAGGAGGGAGAGGAGGGAGGGGAGAGGTGGGAGAGGGGAGGGAGGGGGAGAGGAGGGGAGGGTTAGGGAGGGGATGAGGAGGGAGGGTAGGGAGGGGAGAGGAGGGAGGG
>NW_027592756.1:0-46156 GCF_964213995.1 Mustelus asterias
GCCCCCGCACTGTGACACCCGGCCCCGCCCACCCCCACACTGTGACACCTGCCCGCCCCCCGCACAGTGACACCCGCCCCTGCCCACCCCCACACTGTGACACCCGCCCCCGCACTGTGACACCCGCCCCCGCCCACCCCCCACACTGTGACACCCGCCCCCGCCCACCCCCCACACTGTGACACCGCCCCCGCCCACCCCACACACTGTGACACACGCCCCCACCCCACACACTGTGACACCCGCCCCCACCCCCCACACTGTGACACCCGCCCCCACCCCACACACTGTGACACCCGCCCCCACCCCACACACTGTGACACCCGCCCACCCCCCGCACTGTGACACCCGCCCCCACCCCACACACTGTGACACCCGCCCACCCCCCGCACTGTGACACCCGCCCCCACCCACCCCACACACTGTGACACACGCCCCAGCCCACCCCCCGCACTGTGACACCCGCCCCCGCCCCCCACACTGTGACACCCGCCCCCACCCCCCACACTGTGACACCCGCCCCCACCCCCCGCACTGTGACACCCGCCCCCACCCACCCCACACACTGTGACACACGCCCCAGCCCACCCCCCGCACTGTGACACCCGCCCACCCCCCGCACTGTGACACCCGCCCCCACCCCCCGCACTGTGACACCCGCCCACCCCCCGCACTGTGACACCCGCCCACCCCCCGCACTGTGACACCCGCCCCCACCCCCCGCACTGTGACACCCGCCCACCCCCCGCACTGTGACACCCGCCCACCCCCCGCACTGTGACACCCGCCCCCACCCCCCGCACTGTGACACCCGCCCACCCCCCGCACTGTGACACCCGCCCACCCCCCGCACTGTGACACCCGCCCCCACCCCCCGCACTGTGACACCCGCCCCCACCCCCCGCACTGTGACACCCGCCCACCCCCCACACTGTGACACCCGCCCCCGCCCACCCCCCACACTGTGACACCCGCCCCCACCCCCCGCACTGTGACACCCGCCCACCCCCCACACTGTGACACCCGCCCCCACCCCCCACACTGTGACACCCGCCCCCACGCCCCGCACTGTGACACCCGCCCCCACCCCCCACACTGTGACACCCGCCCCCGCCCACCCCACACACTGTGACACCCGCCCCCACCCCCCGCACTGTGACACCCGCCCACCCCCCACACTGTGACACCCGCCCCCACCCCCCGCACTGTGACACCCGCCCCCACCCCCCGCACTGTGACACCCGCCCCCGCCCACCCCCCACACTGTGACACCCGCCCCCACCCCCCGCACTGTGACACCCGCCCACCCCCCACACTGTGACACCCGCCCCCACCCCCCACACTGTGACACCCGCCCCCACCCCCCGCACTGTGACACCCGCCCACCCCCCGCACTGTGACACCCGCCCACCCCCCACACTGTGACACCCGCCCCCGCCCACCCCCCACACTGTGACACCCGCCCCCACCCCCCGCACTGTGACACCCGCCCACCCCCCGCACTGTGACACCCGCCCACCCCCCGCACTGTGACACCCGCCCACCCCCCGCACTGTGACACCCGCCCCCACCCCCCGCACTGTGACACCCGCCCACCCCCCACACTGTGACACCCGCCCCCACCCCCCGCACTGTGACACCCGCCCCCACCCCCCACACTGTGACACCCGCCCCCGCCCACCCCACACACTGTGACACACGCCCCAGCCCACCCCCCACACTGTGACACCCGCCCCCGCCCACCCCACACACTGTGACACACGCCCCCGCCCACCCCACACACTGTGACACACGCCCCAGCCCGCCCCCACACTGTGACACCCGCCCCCGCCCACCCCCCACACTGTGACACCCGCCCCCGCCCACCCCACACACTGTGACACACGCCCCAGCCCGCCCCCACACTGTGACACCCGCCCCCACCCCCCGCACTGTGACACCCGCCCACCCCCCGCACAGTGACACCCGCCCCCACCCCCCGCACTGTGACACCCGCCCCCACCCCCCGCACTGTGACACCCGCCCACCCCCCGCACAGTGACACCCGCCCCCACCCCCCGCACTGTGACACCCGCCCACCCCCCGCACTGTGACACCCGCCCACCCCCCGCACAGTGACACCCGCCCCCACCCCCCGCACTGTGACACCCGCCCACCCCCCACACTGTGACACCCGCCCCCACCCCCCGCACAGTGACACCCGCCCCCACCCCCCGCACCGTGACACCCGCCCCCGCCCACCCCCCGCACTGTGACACCCGCCCCCGCCCACCCCCCGCACCGTGACACCCGCCCCCGCCCACCCCCCGCACCGTGACACCCGCCCCCGCCCACCCCCCGCACCGTGACACCCGCCCCCGCCCACCCTCCGCACAGCGACACCCGCCCCCGCCCACCCCCCGCACTGTGACACCCGCCCCCGCCCACCCCCACACTGTGACACCCGCCCCCGCCCACCCCCACACTGTGACACCCGCCCCCGCCCACCCCCCGCACTGTGACACCCGCCCCCGCCCACCCCCCGCACTGTGACACACGCCCCCGCCCACCCCCCGCACAGTGACACACGCCCCCGCCCACCCCCCGCACTGTGACACCTGCCCCCGCCCACCCCCCGCACAGTGACACATGCCCCCGCCCACCCCCACACTGTGACACCCGCCCCCCGCACAGTGACACCCGCCCCCGCCCACCCCCCACACTGTGACACCCGCCCCCGCCCACCCCCCACACTGTGACACACGCCCCAGCCCACCCCCCACACTGTGACACACGCCCCCACCCCCCACACTGTGACACCCGCCCCCACCCCCCACACTGTGACACCCGCCCCCACCCCCCACACTGTGACACCCGCCCCCACCCCCCACACTGTGACACCCGCCCCCACCCCCCGCACTGGACAGTGGACGTGGTATATATGGATTTTAGTAAGGCGTTTGATAAGGTTCACCATGGTAGGCTTCTGCAGAAAATGCAGATGTATGGGATTGGGGGTGATCTAGGAAATTGGATCAGGAATTGGCTAGCGGATAGGAAACAGAGGGTGGTGGTTGATAGTAAATATTCATCATGGAGTGCGGTTACAAGTGGTGTACCTCAGGGATCTGTTTTGGGGCCACTGCTGTTTGTAATATTTATTAATGATCTGGATGAGGGTATAGTTGGGTGGATTAGCAAATTTGCTGATGACACCAAAGTCGGTGGTGTGGTAGACAGTGAGGAAGGGTGTCGTAGTTTGCAGGAAGACTTAGACAGGTTGCAAAGTTGGGCCGAGAGGTGGCGGATGGAGTTTAATGCGGAGAAGTGTGAGGTAATTCACTTTGGTAGGAATAACAGATGTGTTGAGTATAGGGCTAACGGGAGGACTTTGAATAGTGTGGAGGAGCAGAGGGATCTAGGTGTATGTGTGCATAGATCCCTGAAAGTTGGGAATCAAGTAGATAAGGTTGTTAAGAAGGCATATGGTGTCTTGGCGTTTATTGGTAGGGGGATTGAATTTAGGAGTCGTAGCGTTATGTTGCAACTGTACACAACTCTGGTGCGGCCGCACTTGGAGTACTGTGTGCAGTTCTGGTCCCCACATTACAGGAAGGATGTGGAGGCTTTGGAGAGGGTGCAGAGGAGGTTTACCAGGATGTTGCCTGGTATGGAGGGGAGATCCTATGAGGAGAGGCTGAGGGATTTGGGATTGTTTTCGCTGGAAAGGCGGCGGCTAAGAGGGGATCTTATTGAAACATATAAGATGATTAGAGGTTTAGATAGGGTGGATAGTGATAGCCTTTTTCCTCTGATGGAGAAATCCAGCACGAGGGGGCATGGCTTTAAATTGAGGGGGGGTAGTTATAGAACCGATGTCAGGGGTAGGTTCTTTACCCAGAGGGTGGTGAGGGATTGGAATGCCCTGCCAGCATCAGTAGTAAATGCGCCTAGTTTGGGGGCGTTTAAGAGATCCGTAGATAGGTTCATGGACGAAAAGAAATTGCTTTAGGTTGGAGGGTCACAGTTTTTTTTTTAACTGGTCGGTGCAACATCGTGGGCCGAAGGGCCTGTTCTGCGCTGTAATGTTCTATGTTCTATGTTCTATGTTCTACCCCCCGCACTGTGACACCCGCCCCCACCCCCCGCACTGTGACACCCGCCCACCCCCCGCACTGTGACACCCGCCCACCCCCCACACTGTGACACCCGCCCCCGCCCACCCCACACACTGTGACACCCGCCCCCACCCCCCGCACTGTGACACCCGCCCCCACCCCCCGCACTGTGACACCCGCCCACCCCCCACACTGTGACACCCGCCCGCCCCCCGCACAGTGACACCCGCCCACCCTCCGCACTGTGACACCCGCCCACCCTCCGCACTGTGACACCCGCCCACCCCCCGCACTGTGACACCCGCCCACCCTCCGCACTGTGACACCCGCCCACCCTCCGCACTGTGACACCCGCCCCCACCCCCCGCACTGTGACACCCGCGCACCCCCCGCACAGTGACACCCACCCCCGCCCCCCCGCCCCCACCCCCCGCACTGTGACACCCGCCCACCCCCCGCACAGTGACACCCGCCCACCCCCCGCACTGTGACACCCGCCCACCCCCCGCACTGTGACACCCGCCCACCCCCCGCACAGTGACACCCGCCCCCACCCCCCGCACTGTGACACCCGCCCACCCTCCGCACTGTGACACCCGCCCACCCTCCGCACAGTGACACCCGCCCACCCCCCGCACTGTGACACCCGCCCACCCCCCGCACTGTGACACCCGCCCACCCCCCACACTGTGACACCCGCCCACCCCCCGCACTGTGACACCCGTCCCCACCCTCCGCACTGTGACACCCGTCCCCACCCCCCGCACTGTGACACCCGCCCGCCCCCCGCACTGTGACACCCGCCCACACCCCGCACTGTGACACCCACCCCCGCCCCCCCGCCTCCCACCCCGCCGCACTGGTGCCCCCCATTCAGCAGAGACGGCAGAGAGATGCCAATGAGGGGTATTCTGGGAGAGGTCGGCGCCATCACATCTGCTGGATACAAAACTGGCTCGGTCAGAGCAGACAGAGGGTAGCAGTGGAAGGGTGCGTTTCTGAATGGAAGGCTGTGACAAGTGACGTTCCTCAGGGATCAGTGCTGGGAGCTTTGCTGTTTGTAATGCATAGAAATGATTTGGAGGAAAATGTAACTGGCGGCACGGTAGCACAGTGGTTAGCACTGCTGCTTCACAGCTCCAGGGTCCCGGGTTCGATTCCTGGCTCGGGTCACTGTCTGTGTGGAGTTTGCACATTCTCCTCGTGTCTGTGTGGGTGGGATTGTGGTCGGTGCAGACTCGATGGGCCGAATGGCCTCCTTCTGCACTGTAGGGTTTCTATGATTCTATTCTAACTGGTTTGATCAGTAAGTTTGCGGACGACACAAAGGTTGGTGGATTTGCGGATAGCGATGAGGACTATCAGAGAATACAGCAGGATATAGATCGGTTGGAGACTTGGGCAGAGAGATGGCAGATGGAGTTTAATCCGGACAAATGTGAGGTAATGCATTTTGGAAAGTCTAATACAGATAGGAAATATACAGTAAATGGCAGAACCCTTAAGAGTATTGATAGGCAGAGGGATCTGGGTGTACAGGTACACAGGTCACTGAAAGTAGCAATGCAGGTGGAGAAGGTAGTCAAGAAGGCATACGGCATGCTTGCCTTCATCGGCCGGGGCATTGAGTTTAAAAATTGGCAAGTCATGTTGCAGCTTTATAGAACCTTCGTTCGGCCACACTTGGAATATAGTGTTCAATTCTGGTCGCCACACTACCAGAAGGATGTGGAGGCTTTGGAGAGGGTACAGAAAAGATTTACCAGGATGTTGCCTGGTATGGAGGGCATCAGCTATGAGGCGAGGTTGGAGAAACTTGGTTTGTTCTCACTGGAACAACGGAGGTTGAGGGGCAACCTGATAGAAATCTACAAGATTATGAGAGGCATGGACAGAGTGGATAGTCAGAAGCTTTTTCCCAGGGTGGAAGAGTCAATTACTAGGGGGGCACAGGTTTAAGGTGCGAGGGGCAAGGTTTAAAGGAGATGTACGAGGCAGATTTTTTACACAGAGAGTGGTGGGTGCCTGGAACTCACTGCCGGGGGAGGTAGTGGAAGCGGATACGGTAGTGACTTTTAAGGGGCATCTTGACAAATACATGAATAGGATGGGAATAGAGGGATATGGCCCCCGGAAGGGTCGGGGGTTTTAGTTAAGTCGGGCAGCGTGATTGGTGGAGGCTTGGAGGGTCGAAGGGCCTGTTCCTGTGCTGTAATTTTCTTTTTTCTTTGAAAAGTGGGAAGCGGAAGATCTTGTGTCAAGGAGCGGTTAAACCCGGAACCCTCCATTCCTGTTTACCTCCCTCCCTCCTCCTCTGATCAAGGAAACGAGTACAGGTCAGAAAGGGACGCGAGGCCAATGGACGCAGCTGATGGGTGAGTAAGGCCTGATGGGTGAGTAAGGCCTGGTGGGTGAGTAAGGCCTGATGGGTGAGTAAGGCCTGATGGGTGAGTAAGGCCTGATGGGTGAGTAAGGCCTGGTGGGTGAGTAAGGCCTGGTGGGTGAGTAAGGCCTGGTGGGTGAGTAAGGCCTGGTGGGTGAGTAAGGCCTGGTGGGTGAGTAAGGCCTGGTGGGTGAGTAAGGCCTGGTGGGTGAGTAAGGCCTGGTGGGTGAGTAAGGCCTGGTGGGTGAGTAAGGCCTGGTGGGTGAGTAAGGCCTGGTGGGTGAGTAAGGCCTGGTGGGTGAGTAAGGCCTGGTGGGTGAGTAAGGCCTGGTGGGTGAGTAAGGCCTGGTGGGTGAGTAAGGCCTGATGGGTGAGTAAGGCCTGGTGGGTGAGTAAGGCCTGGTGGGTGAGTAAGGCCTGGTGGGTGAGTAAGGCCTGGTGGGTGAGTAAGGCCTGATGGGTATTTCCAAACCATAATCATTTGAAACCCGTTGTTTCGGGAAGGGTAGGGAATTATTGGCTTTACTTCTTTTTAAAAAATAAATCTAAATTTCAAGGGTTTAGTCAAGGCAGGAGAGCTCAAAGCTGTGGTCTGCTCTTCTTCCTCCATGTGGGAGCCCAGGCACATTTCCAGTGCCCGGGGCCTTGCATGTGTGCAGGAAGTGTGTCCAGCTACAGCTCCTGGAAGCATGAGTTTCGGAGCTGGAACGGCAGCTGGAGACACTGTGGAGCATCCGCGGGTCTGAGAGCATTGTGGATAGCACATTTAGGGAGGTGGTCACACCGCAGCTGAAAGGACTTGAGGAAGGAAGGAAATGGGTGACCACCAGGCAGTCCAAGAGATGTAGGCAGGTCATTCAGGAGTCCCCTGGGGTCTTGCTCACAAATCGATATTCCATTTGGGAGGCTGATGAGGGCGCTGGTCCCTCCAGGGATTGCAGGCAGAGACAAGCTTCTGGCACTACCAGCAGCCTATCTGTACAGGAAGGGGGGGTGGGGGAAGAGAGGCAGGCAATAGTAATAAGGGGTTCTATAGTCAGGGGCACGGATAGACAGAGACAAGCTTCTGGCACGACCGGCAGCCGGTCCATTCTTGCGGACGTTTTGCTCGTGCTGTTGGGAGGAGTTTAAACTAATTTGGCAGGGGGAGGGGACACAGGCTGTTAGCAGAATAAGGGCACGGAATCATACAGCAAAACAAAGCAGTCAGAGGGAGTGCGGCTGTATTAAGTTTCAAGGGAGTGAGGCCAGGCTGAATTGCCTCTACTTTAACACCAGGAGAATTGCAGGTAAAACGGATGAGTTGAGGGCAATGATTGACACGTGGAAGTGTGATATTTTTGCCATCACAGAGACATGGTTGAAGGAAGGACACAATTGGCAACTCCATATTCTGGGATATAGAATCTTCAGGCGAGACAGGGGAGGGGGTAAAAGAGGAGGAGGCGTTGTATTATTAGGTAAGGAGTCAGTTACTGCAGGAAGGAGAGATGATATCTTGGAGGGGGCATCAAATGAAGCTTTGAGAATACAGCTTAGGAATAAGAAAGAGGCAGTCACATAGTCACGTGTTTATTACAGACCTTCAGATAGTCAGTGGGATATTCAGCAGCAAATCTGTGCTCAGTTTGTGGAGATGTAAAAACAATAACAACAGGGTTATTATATTCAGTGATTTCAACTTTCCCAACATTAACTGGGATATTCACAGTGTTAAGGGGTGGGATGGAGTAGAGTTTGTGAAATGTGTACAGGAAAACTTTTTAAATCAATATGTGGAGGGTCCACAAGGAGGGAGCTGTGCTGGACCTGGTTCTGGGGAATGAAGCCAGACAGGTGGTTGAGCTGGTGATGGGGGAGCATTTTAGTGATAGCGATCACAACACGGTACAATTTAAGCTTGTTATGGACAAGGAAATAGACACATTGGAAGAAAGGTTTTGGATTGGGGGAGAGAGGATTTTAGTAAAAGAAGACAGGATTTGGTGAAGGTAGACTGGGAACAGCTACTAATGGGAACATCTGCAGAAGAGCAGTGGGGGGCATTCAAAAAGGAAATGGGGAGGGTGCAGCCCAACATGTTCCCTCTCGGGTGATAGGGAGGAATAACAAGCCCAGAGAATCATGGATGACCAGAGATATTCAGCATACAATGAGAAGGGAAAGAAAGGCTTTTGAAAAGTACAAGGGGAGCAAATCAGTGGAGGCTTTAGTGAGGTGTGGAAAGCACAGGGTGGAGCTTAAGAAAGCGACTAGGAAAGCAAAGAGGGGATATGAGAAAGCTCTGGCTGGTAAAAGTAGGGAAAATCCCAAGATATTCTCTCAGTATATCAATGGGAAGAGGATAACCAGGGAAAGAGTGGGGCCCATTAGGGAACAAGGGGCAATCTGTGGGTGGGGCCAGAGGATATTGGTCGAGTGTTGAATGAATATTTCACATCCGCCTTCACCCAAGAGAATGAGGACGATGGTGTGGAATTCAGGGAGAGAGACTGTGAGGTTCTTGAGCAAATTGACATCGGGGAGGACAAAGTATTGGAGGTGTTGGCAGACTTAACCTTAGCGAGGTTTAGAATGCTCAAAAGTAGTCAGCACGGCTTTGTCAAAGGCAAATCGTGCCTTACGAGCCTGGTGGAGTTCTTTGAAAATGTGACTAAATACATTGACGAAGGAAAAGCGGTAGATGTGGTTTACATGGACTTCAGCAAGGCGTTCGATAAGGTCCCCCATGCAAGACTTCTCGAGAAAGTGAGAGGGCATGGGATCCAAGGGGCTGTTTCCTTGTGGATCCAGAACTGGCTTGCCTGCAGAAGGCAGAGAGTGGTTGTAGATGGGTCTTTTTCTGAATGAAGGTCGTTCACCAGTGGAGTGCCCCAGGGATCTGTTCTGGGACCCTTGATGTTTGTCATTTTCATAAATGACCTGGATGAGGAAGTGGAGGGATGGGTTGGTAAGTTTGCCGACGACACGAAGGTTGGTGGTGTTGTGGATAGTTTGGAGGGATGTCAGAAGCTGCAGCGTGACATAGATAGGATGCAAGACTGGGCGGAGAAGTGGCAGATGGACTTCAACCCGGATAAATGTGTAGTGGTCCATTTTGGCAGGTCAAATGGGATGAAGGAGTACAATATAAAGGGAAAGACTCTTAGTACGGTAGAGGATCAGAAGGAACTTGGGGTCCGGGTCCATAGGACTCTTAAATCGGCCTCGCAGGTAGAGGAGGCGGTTAAGAAGGCGTACGGTGTGCTGGCCTTCATCAATCGAGGGATTGAGTTTAGGAGTCGGGAGATAATGATGCAGCTTTATAAGACCCTCGTCAGACCCCACTTGGAGTACTGTGCTCAGTTCTGGTCGCCTCATTACAGGAAGGATGTAGAAAGTATTGAAAGGGTGCAGAGAAGATTTACAAGGATGTTGCCTGGATTGGGTGGCATGCCTTATGAGGATAGGCTGAGGGAGCTCGGTCTTTTCTCCTTGGAGAGACGAAGGATGAGTGGTGACCTGATAGAGGTGTATAAGGTGTTGAGAGGTATAGATCGCGTGGATTCTCGGAGGCTTTTTCCCAGGGCTGAAATGGCTGCTACGAGAGGACACAGGTTTAAGGTGCTGGGGGGTAGGTACAGAGGAGATGTCAGGGGTAAGTTTTTCACTCAGAGGGCGGTGAGTGAGTGAAATCGGCTGCCGTCAGTGGTGTTGGAGGCAAACTCGATAGGGTCTTTTAAGAGACTTCTGGATGAGTACATGGGACTTAATAGGATTGAGGGTTATAGGTAAGCCTATATGTAAGCCTAGGTAGGTAGGGACATGACCGGCGCAACTTGTGGGCCGAAGGGCCTGTTTGTGCTGTAGTTTTTCTATGTTCTATGTTCTACGTTCTAAAAGTGGATAAATCTCCAGGTCCGGATGAATTGTGTCCCAGGCTGCTGTGGGAGGGAAGGGAGGGGGTTGCAGGGACTCTGAACCAAATTTTCAATTCCTCTCTGGCCACGGGGGAGGTGCCAGAGGACTGGAGAACAGCTAATGTGGTTCCGCTATTTAAGAAGAGTTGTAGAGATAAATCAGGGAACTACAGACCAGTGAGTCTCACGTCAGTGGTAGGGAAACTATTAGAGAAACATCTGAAGTAGAGAACCTGTCTCCACTTGGAGAGGCAAAGCTTGATCAGGGATCGTCAGCATGGCTTCATCAGAGGGAGGTGATGTCTAACAAATTTGATTGAATTTTTTGAGGAGGTGACCAGGTGTGTAGACGAGAAGGAGACAGAGGGTGATGAGAGGAACGGGACCCGGCGTGAGGGGGACGGGACCTGGCGTGAGGGGGACGGGACCCGGCGTGAGGGGGACGGGACCCGCCGTGAGGGGGACGGGACCCGCCGTGAGGGGGACGGGACCCGCCGTGAGGGGGACGGGACCCGGCGTGTGGGGGACGGGACCCGGCGTGTGGGGGACGGGACCCGGCGTGAGGGGGACGGGACCCGGCGTGAGGGGGACGGGACCCGCCGTGAGGGGGACGGGACCCGCCGTGAGGGGGACGGGACCCGCCGTGAGGGGGACGGGACCCGCCGTGAGGGGGACGGGACCCGGCGTGTGGGGGACGGGACCCGGCGTGTGGGGGACGGGACCCGGCGTGAGGGGGACGGGACCCGCCGTGAGGGGGACGGGACCTGGCGTGAGGGGGACGGGACCCGGCGTGTGGGGGACGGGACCCGGCGTGTGGGGGACGGGACCCGGCGTGAGGGGGACGGGACCCGCCGTGAGGGGGACGGGACCCGCCGTGAGGGGGACGGGACCCGCCGTGAGGGGGACGGGACCCGGCGTGAGGGGGACGGGACCCGGCGTGAGGGGGACGGGACCCGGCGTGAGGGGGACGGGACCCGGCGTGTGGGGGACGGGACCCGGCGTGAGGGGGACGGGACCCGGCGTGAGGGGGACGGGACCCGCCGTGAGGGGGACGGGACCCGGCGTGTGGGGGACGGGACCCGGCGTGTGGGGGACGGGACCCGGCGTGAGGGGGACGGGACCCGGCGTGAGGGGGACGGGACCCGCCGTGAGGGGGACGGGACCCGCCGTGAGGGGGACGGGACCCGCCGTGAGGGGGACGGGACCCGCCGTGAGGGGGACGGGACCCGGCGTGTGGGGGACGGGACCCGGCGTGTGGGGGACGGGACCCGGCGTGAGGGGGACGGGACCCGCCGTGAGGGGGACGGGACCTGGCGTGAGGGGGACGGGACCCGGCGTGTGGGGGACGGGACCCGGCGTGTGGGGGACGGGACCCGGCGTGAGGGGGACGGGACCCGCCGTGAGGGGGACGGGACCCGCCGTGAGGGGGACGGGACCCGCCGTGAGGGGGACGGGACCCGGCGTGAGGGGGACGGGACCCGGCGTGAGGGGGACGGGACCCGGCGTGTGGGGGACGGGACCCGGCGTGAGGGGGACGGGACCCGCCGTGAGGGGGACGGGACCCGGCGTGAGGGGGACGGGACCCGGCGTGAGGGGGACGGGACCCGGCGTGAGGGGGACGGGACCCGGCGTGTGGGGGACGGGACCCGGCGTGAGGGGGACGGGACCCGGCGTGAGGGGGACGGGACCCGGCGTGAGGGGGACGGGACCCGGCGTGAGGGGGACGGGACCCGGCGTGTGGGGGACGGGACCCGGCGTGAGGGGGACGGGACCCGGCGTGAGGGGGACGGGACCCGGTGTGAGGGGGACGGGACTTTCTCAAGCAGCAGAGAGTTAAAGCCTCTCAGCTGGCCGGGTGTAGAATGTGAGGGGGCAGCAATGAGTGTGGAAATGATTGAATCGAGAACAGCAATCTCACTGGCAGAGCCGCGACGGGACAGGAAGGTGAGGACATTGGACAGCAAATAAATTCAACACAAAGAAAGATTTTTGATCTTACGTCAGCAAAGACAGCATTGACATATCCACAGGAACCGTCGATACTCCGCACCGACATCAGGCTGGGCCGCACGTGTTCCGCTAACAGGAGAAAAGACAGACAGCAGCATCAGTGCAGCACTGCTCACCAACAGACAGGCGGCTGGACGGGGTGTGGATAACGAGACAGACAGCAGCATCAGTGCAGCACTGCTCACCAACAGACAGGCGGCTGGACGGGGTGTGGATAACGAGACAGACAGCAGCATCAGTGCAGCACTGCTCACCAACAGACAGGCGGCTGGACGGGGTGTGGATAACGAGACAGACAGCAGCATCAGTGCAGCACTGCTCACCAACAGACAGGCGGCTGGACGGGGTGTGGATAACGAGACAGACAGCTGGATGTTCACTCCTTAGCGAGGGAATTTGAGACGAGAAATTTCCTGGATCGGTCCCCCCTTCCCCTCAGGGAGGCTGGACGGAGCACCCCGCCCCCCCCCCCTCTTCCCCTCAGGGAGGCTGGACGGAGCCCCCCCCCCCCCCCCCCTCTCCCCCTCAGGGAGGCAGGATGGAGCCAGGGCTGCTCACAGGTGCTACTGGGGTGGCCTGGTTAATCGGCCCAATTTGTTCCTCCGGGATTTCAACATAGTTCTGTCATTAAATACTGGATCCTCGAGGCCTCACCTCCACATTGCCTCATTCCTCAATATAAGAACAAGGAGCAGGAATAGGCCATCTGGCCCCTCGAGCCTGCTCCGCCTTTCATTAAGATCATGGCTGATCTTTTTGTGGACTCAGCTCCACTTACCCGCCCGCTCACCATAACCCTTAATTCCTTTACTGTTCAAAAATTTATCTATCCTTGCCTTAAAAACATTCAATGAGGTAGCCTCAACTGCTTCACTGGGCAGGGAATTCCACAGATTCACAACCCTTTGTGCGAAGAAGTTCCTCCTCAACTCAGTCCTAAATCTGCTCCCCCTTATTTTGAGGCTATGCCCCCTAGTTCCAGTTTCACCCGCCAGTGGAAACCACTTCCCTGCTTCTATCTTATCTATTCCCTTCATAATCTTATATGTTTCTGTAAGATCTCCCCTCATTCTTCTGAATTCCAATGAGTATAGCCCCAGTCTACTCAGTCTCTCCTCATAAGCCAACCCTCTCAACTCCGGAATCAACCTAGTGAATCTCCTCTGCACCCCCTCCAGTGCCAGTATATCCTTTCTCAAGTAAGGAGACCAAAACTGTACACAGTACTCCAGGTGTGGCCTCACCAGCACCTTATACAGCTGTAACATAACCTCGCTGTTTTTAAACTCCATCCCTCTGGCAATGAAGGGCAAAATTCCATTTGCTTCTTAATTACCTGCTGCACCTGGAAACCAACTCCTTGAGATTCCTGCACAAGGACACCCAGGTCCCTCTGCACAGCAGCATGCTGCAATTTTTTACCCTTTAAATAATAGTCCATTTTGCTGTTATTCCTACCAAAATGGATGACCTCACATTTACCAACATTGTACTCCATCTGCCAGACCCTCGCCCACTCACTTAGACTATCTATATCCCTTTGCAGACTTTCAGCGTCCTCTGCACACTTTGCTCTTCCACCCATCTTAGTGTCATCTGCGAATTTTGACACACTACACTTGGTCCCCAACTCCAAATCATCGATGTAAATCGTAAACAATTGCGGTCCCAACACTGATCCCTGAGGCACACCACTAGTCACTGATCGCCAACCAGAAAAACACCCATTTACCCCCACTCTTTGCTTGCTGTTAGTTAACCAATCCTCTATCCATGCTAATACATTACCTGTAACACCATGCACCTTTATCTTATGTAGCAGTCTTTGGTGCGGCACCTTGTCAAATGCCTTCTGGAAATCCAGATACACCACATCCACAGGTTCCTCATTGTCCACTGCGCATGGAATGTTCTCCACCATTCCCTCTCCTCCACCCAGGGCAACTGCTGTCATCGGCCAACCCCAATAGCCCCTTATTGCCCTTTTCTCAGCTCATGCTTCACAGCCCACCACACGTACACCCTGGGTACACCGCACCCAGTATCCAGCACGGGTACACCGCACCCAGTATACAACACGGGGTACACCGCACCCAGTATCCAGCACGGGTACACCACACCCAGTATCCAGCACGGGGTACACCGCACCCAGTATACAACACGGGTACACCACACCCAGTATCCAGCACAGGTACACCGCACCCAGTATACAACACGGGTACACCGCACCCAGTATACAACACGGGTACACCGCACCCAGTATACAACACGGGTACACCGCACCCAGTATACAACACGGGGTACACCGCACCCAGTATACAACACGGGTACACCGCACCCAGTATCCAGCACGGGGTACACCGCACCCAGTATACAACACGGGTACACCGCACCCAGTATACAACACGGGGTACACCGCACCCAGTATCCAGCACGGGTACACCGCACCCAGTATCCAGCACGGGTACACCGCACCCAGTATACAACACGGGGTACACCGCACCCAGTATACAACACGGGTACACCGCACCCAGTATACAACACGGGGTACACCGCACCCAGTATCCAGCACGGGTACACCACACCCAGTATACAACACGGGGTACACCACACCCAGTATACAACACGGGTACACCGCACCCAGTATCCAGCACGGGTACACCACACCCAGTATACAACACGGGGTACACCGCACCCAGTATACAACACGGGGTACACCACACTCAGTATCCAGCACGGGTACATTGCACCCAGTATCCAGCACAGGTACACTGCACCCAGTACCCAGCATGGGTACACCGCACCCAGTATACAACACGGGTACACCGCACCCAGTATACAACACGGGGTACACCGCACCCAGTATCCAGCACGGGTACACCACACCCAGTATACAACACGGGGTACACCACACCCAGTATACAACACGGGTACACCGCACCCAGTATCCAGCACGGGTACACCACACCCAGTATACAACACGGGGTACACCGCACCCAGTATACAACACGGGGTACACCACACTCAGTATCCAGCACGGGTACATTGCACCCAGTATCCAGCACAGGTACACTGCACCCAGTACCCAGCATGGGTACACCGCACCCAGTATACAACACGGGTACACCGCACCCAGTATACAACACGGGGTACACCGCACCCAGTATACAACACGGGTACACCGCACCCAGTATACAACAGGGGTACACTGCACCCAGTATACAACACGGGTACACCGCACCCAGTATACAACACGGGTACACCGCACCCAGTATACAACACGGGTACACCGCACCCAGTATACAACACGGGGTACACCACACTCAGTATCCAGCACGGGTACATTGCACCCAGTATCCAGCACAGGTACACTGCACCCAGTACCCAGCATGGGTACACCGCACCCAGTATACAACACGGGTACACCGCACCCAGTATACAACACGGGTACACCGCACCCAGTATACAACACGGGGTACACCGCACCCAGTATACAACACGGGTACACCGCACCCAGTATACAACAGGGGTACACTGCACCCAGTATACAACACGGGTACACCGCACCCAGTATACAACACGGGTACACCGCACCCAGTATACAACACGGGTACACCGCACCCAGTATACAACACGGGGTACACCGCACCCAGTATCCAGCACAGGTACACTGCGCCCAGTATACAACACGGGGTACACCGCACCCAGTATACAACACGGGTACACCGCACCCAGTATACAACACGGGGTACACTGCACCCAGTATACCATGATTGAATGGTGGAGTGGACTCAATGGGCCGAATGGCCTTACTTCCGCTCCTATGTCTTATGGTCTTATGGTCTTATACAACACGGGTACACCGCACCCAGTATACAACACGGGTACACCGCACCCAGTATCCAGCACAGGTACACTGCACCCAGTATACAACACGGGGTACACCGCACCCAGTATACAACACGGGTACACCGCACCCAGTATACAACACGGGTACACCGCACCCAGTATACAACACGGGGTACACCGCACCCAGTATACAACACGGGTACACCGCACCCAGTATACAACAGGGGTACACTGCACCCAGTATACAACACGGGTACACCGCACCCAGTATACAACAGGGGTACACTGCACCCAGTATACAACACGGGGTACACCGCACCCAGTATACAACACGGGTACACCGCACCCAGTATACAACAATGGTACACTGCACCCAGTATACAACACGGGTACACCGCACCCAGTATACAACACGGGTACACCGCACCCAGTATCCAGCACAGGTACACTGCACCCAGTATACAACACGGGGTACACCGCACCCAGTATACAACACGGGTACACCGCACCCAGTATACAACACGGGGTACACTGCACCCAGTATACAACACGGGTACACCGCACCCAGTATACAACACGGGTACACCGCACCCAGTATCCAGCACAGGTACACTGCACCCAGTATACAACACGGGGTACACCGCACCCAGTATACAACACGGGTACACCGCACCCAGTATACAACACGGGTACACCGCACCCAGTATCCAGCACAGGTACACTGCACCCAGTATACAACACGGGTACACCGCACCCAGTATACAACACGGGTACACCGCACCCAGTATCCAGCATGGGTACACCGCACCCAGTATACAACACGGGTACACCGCACCCAGTATCCAGTATGGGTACACCGCACCCAGTATACAACACGGGTACACTGCACCCAGTATCCAGCATGGGTACATTGCACCCAGTATCCAGCACGGGTACACTGCACCCAGTATACAACACGGGTACACCGCACCCAGTATACAACACGGGTACACCGCACCCAGTATCCAGCACAGGTACACTGCACCCAGTATCCAGCACGGGGTACACTGCACCCAGTATCCAGCACGGGTACACCGCACCCAGTATCCAGCACGGGTACACCGCACCCAGTATCCAGCATGGGTACACCGCACCCAGTATACAACACAGGTACACTGCACCCAGTATCCAGTATGGGTACACCATACCCAGTATACAACACGGGTACACCGCACCCAGTATCCAGTATGGGTACACTGCACCCAGTATCCAGCACGGGTACACCACACCCAGTATACAACACGGGGTACACCACACCCAGTATACAACACGGGTACACCGCACCCAGTATCCAGCACGGGTACACCGCACCCAGTATCCAGCACAGGTACACTGCACCCAGTATCCAGCACGGGGTACACTGCACCTAGTATCCAGCACGGGGTACACCGCACCCAGTATCCAGCACGGGGTACACCGCACCCAGTATACAACACGCGTACACCGCACCCAGTATACAACACGGGTACACCGCACCCAGTATACAACACGGGTGCACCGCACCCAGTATACAACACGGGTACACCGCACCCAGTATACAACACGGGTACACCGCACCCAGTATACAACACGGGTACACCGCACCCAGTATCCAGCACAGGTACACTGCACCCAGTATACAACACGGGTACACCGCACCCAGTATACAACACGGGTACACCGCACCCAGTATACAACACGGGTACACCGCACCCAGTATACAACACGGGTACACTGCACCCAGTATCCAGTATGGGTACACCGCACCCAGTATCCAGCACGGGTACACCGCACCCAGTATCCAGCACGGGTACACCGCACCCAGTATCCAGTATGGGTACACTGCACCCAGTATACAACACGGGTACACCGCACCTAGTATCCAGCACAGGTACACTGCACCCAGTATACAACACGGGTACACTGCACCCAGTATCCAGTATGGGTACACCGCACCCAGTATCCAGCACGGGTACACCGCACCCAGTATCCAGTATGGGTACACTGCACCCAGTATACAACACGGGTACACCGCACCCAGTATCCAGCACAGGTACACTGCACCCAGTATACAACACGGGTACACTGCACCCAGTATCCAGTATGGGTACACTGCACCCAGTATCCAGCACGGGTACACTGCACCCAGTATCCAGTATGGGTACACCGCACCCAGTATCCAGCACGGGATACACCGCACCCAGTATCCAGTATGGGTACACCGCACCCAGTATCCAGCACAGGTACACCGCACCCAGTATCCAGTATGGGTACACTGCGCCCAGTATCCAGTATGGGTACACCGCACCCAGTATCCAGCACGGGATACACCGCACCCAGTATCCAGTATGGGTACACCGCACCCAGTATCCAGTATGGGTACACTGCGCCCAGTATCCAGTATGGGTACACCGCACCCAGTATCCAGCACGGGTACACCGCACCCAGTATCCAGCACGGGTACATCGCACCCAGTATCCAGTATGGGTACACCGCACCCAGTATCCAGTATGGGTACACCGCACCCAGTATCCAGTATGGGTACACCGCACCCAGTATCCAGTATGGGTACACCGCACCCAGTATCCAGCACGGGTACACCGCACCCAGTATCCAGCACGGGTACACCGCACCCAGTATCCAGTATGGGTACACTGCACCCAGTATCCAGCACAGGTACACTGCACCCAGTATCCAGCACGGGTACACCGCACCCAGTATCCAGTATGGGTACACTGCACCCAGTATGGGTACACCGCACCCAGTATCCAGTATGGGTACACTGCACCCAGTATGGGTACACCGCACCCAGTATCCAGCACGGGTACATTGCACCCAGTATCCAGTATGGGTACACTGCACCCAGTATGGGTACACCGCACCCAGTATCCAGTATGGGTACACTGCACCCAGTATGGGTACACCGCACCCAGTATCCAGCACGGGTACACCGCACCCAGTATCCAGCACGGGTACATTGCACCCAGTATCCAGCACGGGTACACTGCACCCAGTATCCAGCACAGGTACACTGCACCCAGTATCCAGCACAGGTACACTGCACCCAGTATCCAGCACGGGTACACCGCACCCAGTATCCAGTATGGGTACACCACACCCAGTATACAACACGGGTACACCGCACCCAGTATCCAGTATGGGTACACCGCACCTAGTATCCAGTATGGGTACACCACACCCAGTATACAACACGGGTACACCGCACCCAGTATCCAGTATGGGTACACTGCACCCAGTATCCAGCACGGGTACACTGCACCCAGTATCCAGTATGGGTACACCGCACCCAGTATCCAGCACGGGATACACCGCACCCAGTATCCAGTATGGGTACACTGCACCCAGTATCCAGTATGGGTACACCGCACCCAGTATCCAGTATGGGTACACCGCACCCAGTATCCAGTATGGGTACACCGCACCCAGTATCCAGCACGGGATACACCGCACCCAGTATCCAGTATGGGTACACCGCACCCAGTATCCAGTATGGGTACACCGCACCCAGTATCCAGTATGGGTACACTGCACCCAGTATCCAGTATGGGTACACCGCACCCAGTATCCAGTATGGGTACACCGCACCCAGTATCCAGTATGGGTACACCGCACCCAGTATCCAGCACGGGATACACCGCACCCAGTATCCAGTATGGGTACATTGCACCCAGTATCCAGCACGGGATACACCGCACCCAATATCCAGCACGGGTACACCGCACCCAGTATCCAGCACAGGTACACCGCACCCAGTATCCAGTATGGGTACACTGCGCCCAGTATCCAGTATGGGTACACCGCACCCAGTATCCAGCACGGGATACACCGCACCCAGTATCCAGCACGGGTACACCGCACCCAGTATCCAGTATGGGTACACCGCACCCAGTATCCAGCACGGGTACACCGCACCCAGTATCCAGCACGGGTACACCGCACCCAGTATCCAGTATGGGTACACCGCACCCAGTATCCAGTATGGGTACACCGCACCCAGTATCCAGTATGGGTACACTGCACCCAGTATCCAGCACGGGTACACCGCACCCAGTATCCAGTATGGGTACACCGCACCCAGTATCCAGTATGGGTACACCGCACCCAGTATCCAGTATGGGTACACCGCACCCAGTATCCAGCACGGGTACACTGCACCCAGTATCCAGTATGGGTACACCGCACCCAGTATCCAGTATGGGTACACCGCACCCAGTATCCAGTATGGGTACACCGCACCCAGTATCCAGTATGGGTACACCGCACCCAGTATCCAGCACGGGTACACTGCACCCAGTATCCAGTATGGGTACACCGCACCCAGTATCCAGTATGGGTACACCGCACCCAGTATCCAGTATGGGTACACTGCACCCAGTATGGGTACACCGCACCCAGTATACAACACGGGTACACCGCACCCAGTATCCAGCACGGGTACACCGCACCCAGTATCCAGCACGGGTACATTGCACCCAGTATCCAGCACGGGTACACCGCACCCAGTATCCAGCACAGGTACACTGCACCCAGTATCCAGCACAGGTACACTGCACCCAGTATCCAGCACGGGTACACCGCACCCAGTATCCAGTATGGGTACACCACACCCAGTATACAACACGGGTACACCGCACCCAGTATCCAGTATGGGTACACCGCACCTAGTATCCAGTATGGGTACACCGCACCCAGTATACAACACGGGTACACCGCACCCAGTATCCAGTATGGGTACACCGCAGGAGCTATGCCAAGGTGAATTAATATAAAGTTCTCAGTATCTATTACGGACTTCACGAAATAACATTGATTCAAGCCATTTCAATACATTTAAATCCCAGCAACTACTTAATTCTTTTAAGTAGAAAGGGTCGAAAGTTTCAAGTTTTTAGGTGTCCAGATCACCAACAACCTGTCCTGGTCCCCCCATGCCGACACTATAGTTAAGAAAGCCCACCAACACCTCTACTTTCTCAGAAGACTAAGGAAATTTGGCATGTCAGTTACGACTCTCACCAACTTTTACAGATAGAACATAGAACAGTACAGCACAGAACAGGCCCTTCGGCCCACGATGTTGTGCCGACCTTCATCTGAAACCAAGATCAAGCTATCCCACTCCCTACCATCCTGGTGTGCTCCATGTGCCTATCCAATAACCGCTTAAATGTTCCTAAAGTGTCTGACTCCACTATCACTGCAGGCAGTCCATTCCACACCCCAACCACTCTCTGCGTGAAGAACCTACCTCTGATATCCTTCCTGTATCTCCCACCACGAACCCTATAGTTATGCCCCCTTGTAATAGCTCCATCCACCCGAGGAAATAGTCTTTGAACGTTCACTCGATCTATCCCCTTCATCATTTTATAAACCTCTATTAAGTCTCCCCTCAATCTCCTCCGCTCCAGAGAGAACAGCCCCAGCTCCCTCAACCTTTCCTCATAAGACCGACACTCCAAACCAGGCAGCATCCTGGTAAATCTCCTCTGCACTCTTTCCAGCGCTTCCACATCCTTCTTATAGTGAGGTGACCAGAACTGCACGCAATATTCCAAATGCGGTCTCACCAAGGTCCTGTACAGTTGCAGCATAACCCCACGGCACTTAAACTCCAACCCCCTGTTAATAAAAGCTAACACACTATATGCCTTCTTCACAGCTCTATCCACTTGAGTGGCAACCTTTAGAGATCTGTGGATATGGACCCCAAGATCTCTCTGTTCCTCCACAGTCTTCAGAACCCTACCTTTGACCCTGTAATCCACATTTAAATTAGTCCTACCAAAATGAATCACCTCACATTTATCAGGGTTAAACTCCATTTGCCATTTTTCAGCCCAGCTTTGCATCCTATCTATGTCTCTTTGCAGCCTACAACACCCCTCCACCTCATCCACTACTCCACCAATCTTGGTGTCATCAGCAAACTTACTGGTCCACCCTTCAGCCCCCTCCTCTGAGTCATTAATAAAAATCACAAAGAGCAGAGGACCAAGCACCGATCCCTGCGGCACTCCGCTAGCAACCTGCCTCCAGTCCGAAAATTTTCCATCCACCATGCACCATAGAAAGCATTCTTTCTGGTTGTATCACAGCTTGGTATGGCTCCTGCTCTGCCCAAGACCGCAAGGAACTACAAAAGGTCGTGAATGTAGCCCAATCCATCACGCAAACCAGCCTCCCATCCATTGACTCTGTCGACACTTCCCGCTGCATCGGCAAAGCAGCCAGCATAATTAAGGACCCCACACACCCCGGACTTTCTCTCTTCCACCTTCTTCCGTTGGGGAAAGGATACAAAAGTCTGAAAACACGTACCAACTGACTCAAGAACAGCTTCTTCCCTGCTGCTGTCAGGCTTTTGAATGGACCTACCTTGCATTAAGCTGATCTTTAAGACCATAAGACAGAGGAGCAGAATGAGGCCACTCGGCCCATCGAGTCTGCTTCGCCATTCAATCATGGCTGATATTTTTCTCACCCCCATTCTCCTGCCTTTTCCCCATAACCCCTGCTCCCCTTATTAATCAATAACCTATCTATCTCTGTCTTAAAGACACTCAATGACCCGGCCTCCACAGCCTTCTGCGGCAAAGAGTTCCACAGATTCACCACCCTCTGGCTGAAGAAATTCCTCCTCATCTCTGTTTTAAAGGATCGTCCCTTTAGCCTGAGGTTGTACCCTCTGGTTCTAGTTTTTCCTACTAGTGGAAACATTCTCTCCACATCCACTCTATCCAGGCCTCGCAGTATCCTGTAAGTTTCAATAAGATCCCCCCCTCATCCTTCTAAACTCCAACAAGTACAGACCCAGAGTCCTCAACTGTTGCTCATACTCCAGGTGCGGCCTCACCAATGCCTTGTATAGAAAAACCATAGAACCATAGAAAATTACAGCTCAGAAACAGGCCTTTTGGCCCTTCTTGTCTGTGCCGAACCATTTTATGCCGAGTCCCACTGACCTGCTCTTGGACCATATCCCTCCACACCCCTCTCATCCATGAACCCGTCCAAGTTTTTCTTAAATGTTAAAAGTGACCCCGCATTTACCACTTTATCCGGCAGCTCATTCCACACTCCCACCACTCTCTGCGTGAAGAAGCCCCCCCTAATATTCCCTTTAAACTTTTCTCCTTTCACCCTTAACCCATGCCCTCTGGTTTTTTTCTCCCCTAGCCTCAGCGGAAAAAGCCTGCTTGCATTCACTCTATCTATACCCATCAAAATCTTATACACCTCTATCAAATCTCCCCTCAATCTTCTACGCTCCAGGGAATAAAGTCCCAACCTATTCAATCTCTCTCTGTAACTCAGCTTCTCAAGTCCCGGCAACATCCTTGTGAACCTTCTCTGCACTCTTTCAATCTTATTTACATCCTTCCTGTAACTAGGTGACCAAAACTGTACACAATACTCCAAATTCGGCCTCACCAATGCCTTATATAACCTTACCATAACACTCCAACTTTTATACTCGATACTCCGATTTATAAAGGCCAATGTACCAAAGGCACTCTTTACGACCCTATCCACCTGTGACGTCACTTTTAGGGAACTCTGAACCTGTATTCCCAGATCCCTCTGTTCAACTGCACTCTTCAGAGTCCTACCATTTACCCTGTACGTTCTTCTTTGGTTTGTCCTTCCAAAGTGCAATATCTCACACTTGTCAGCGTTAAATTCCATTTGCCATTTTTCAGCCCATTTTTCTACTTGGTCCAAATCCCTCTGCAAGCTTTGAAAACCTTCCTCACTGTCCACTACACCTCCAATCTTTGTATCATCAGCAAACTTGCTGATCCAATTGACCACATTATCATCCAGATCATTGATATAGATGAAAAACAACAATGGACCCAACACCGATCCCTGCGGCACACCACGAGTCACAGGCCTCCACTCAGAGAAGCAATCCTCCACAACCACTCTCTGGCTTCTTCCATTGAGCCAGTGTCTTATCCAATTTACTACCTCCCCATGTATACCCAGCGACTGAACCTTCCTAACTAACCTCCCATGAGGGACCTTGTCAAAGGCCTTGCTGAAATCCAGGTAGACAACATCCACCACCTTCCCTTCATCCACTTTCCTGGTAACCTCCTCGAAAAACTCTAATAGATTGGTCAAACATGACCTACCACGCACAAAGCCATGTTGACTCTCCCTAATAAGTCCCTGTCTATCCAAATATTTGTAGATCCTATCCCTTATCACACCTTCCAATAACTTGCCCACCACCGACGTCAAACTTACTGGCCGATAATTTCCCGGATTTCATTTGGAACCTTTTTTAAACAACGGAACAACATGAGCCACCCTCCAATCATCCGGCACCTCCCCCGTGAATACTGACATTTTAAATATGTCTGCCAGGGCCCCTGCAAGTTCAACACTAGCTTCCCTCAAGGTCCGTGGGAATACCCTGTCTGGTCCTGGGGATTTATCCACTCTGATTTGCCTCAAGACAGCAAGCACCTCCTCCCCTTTAATCTGTAAAGGTTCCATGGCCTCCCTACCAGTTTGCCCTATTTCCGTAGACTCCATGCCCGTTTCCTCAGTAAATACGGATGCAAAAAACCCATTTAGTATCTCCCCCATCTCTTTTGGTTCCATACACAGTCTACCACTCTGGTCTTGAAGAGGACCAATTTTATCCCTCACTATCCTTTTGCTCCTAACATACCTATAGAAGCTCTTTGGATTTTCCTTCACTCTGTCTGCCAAAGCAACCTCATGTCTTCTTTTAGCCCTCCTGATTTCCCTCTTAAGTAGCTTCTTGCACTTTTTATACTCCTCGAGCATCTGATCTGTTCCTTGCTGCCTGTACATTTCATACAACTCTCTCTTCCTCTTAATCAGTGTTACAATCTCCCTCGAGAACCAAGGTTCCTTATTCCTATTTACTTTGCCTTTAATCCTGACAGGAACATCCAAACTCTGCACTCTCAAAATTTCTCCTTTGACTGGTAGGGGAGTCTAAAACTAGAGGGCATAGGTTTAAGATGAGAGGGGAGAGATACAAGAGTGTCCAGAGGGGCAATGTTTTCACACAGAGGGTGGTGAGTGTCTGGAAGAAGCTGCCAGAGGTAGTAGTAGAGGCAGGTACAATGTTTTCTTTTAAAAAGCATTTAGATAGTTACATGGGTACGATGGGTATAGAGGGATATGGGCCAAAAGCGGGCAATTGGGATTAGCTTAGTGGTTAAAAAAAAGGCGGCATGGACAAGTTGGGCCGAAGGGCCTGTTTCCATGCTGTAAATCTCTATGATTCTATGACTCTAATATCCTGACCCCCTCTTCCCCGCCATATCCCTTGATCCTTTAGCTCCAAGAGCTATATCTAATTTCTTCTTGAAATCAAACAATGTTTTGGCCTCAACTACTTTCTGTGGGAGTGAATTCCACACATTCACCACCCTCTGGGTGAAGAAATTTCTCCTCACCTCAGTCCTAAAAGGTTTCCCCCTTATCCTCAAACTATGACCCCTAGTTCTGGACTCCCCCCACCATTGGGAACATTCTTTCTGAATCTACCCTGTTTAACCCTGATAGAATTTTATAAGTTTTGATGAGATTCCCTCTCATTCTTCTGAACTCCAGTAAATATAATCCTAACTGACTTAGTCCCTCCCCATGTGACAGACCTGCCATCCCAGGAATCAGCCTGGTAAACCTTCGCTGCACTCCCTCTATAGCAAGGACATCCTTCCTCAGATAAGGACACCAAAACTGCACACAATACTCCAGATGTGGCCTCAACAACATCCTATACAATTGCAGCAAAACATCCTATCCCTACACTCAGATCCTCTCACTATGAAGGCCAACATACCATTTGCCTTCTTTACTGCCTGTTGTACCTGCACGCTTACTCTCAGCAACTGATGCACGAGGACTCCAAGGTCTCGCTGAGTATCCACCTCTCAATTTACACTCATTCAAATAATAATCTGTCTTCCTATTATTGCTCCCAAAGCGGATAACCTCACATTTATCCACATTATACTGCATAAGAATATAAGAACAGAAGAAATAGGAGCAGGAGTAGGCCATCTAGCCCCTCGAGCCTGCCCCGCCATTCAATAAGATCATGGCTGATCTGAAGTGGATCAGTTCCACTTACCCGCCTGATCCCTATAACCCTTAATTCCCCGACCAATCAGAAATCCATCCATCCGCGCTTTAAACATATTCAGCGAGGTAGCCTCCACCACCTCAGAGGGCAGAGAATTCCAGAGATTCACCACCCTCTGAGAGAAGAAGTTCTGTCCTAAACTGACCCCCCTTTATTTTGAGGCTGTGCCCTCTCATTCTGGTTTCCTTTCTAAGTGGAAAGAATGTCTCCACTTCTCCCCTATCCAGCCCCTTCATTATCTTATAAGTCTCTATAAGATCACCCCTCAGCCTTGTAAACTCCAACGAGTACAAACCTAATATTCTCAATCTCTCCTCATAATCTACACCCCTCATCTCCGGTATCAACCTGGTGAACCTTCTCTGCACTCCCTCCAAGGCCAATATATCCTTTCGCAAGTAAGGGGACCAATACTGCACACAGTATTCCAGCTGCGGCCTCACCAATGCCTTGTACAGATGCAGCAAGACTTCTCTGCTTTTATATTCTATCCCCCTCGCGATAAATGCCAACATCCCATTTGCCTTCTTGATCACCTGTTGTACTTGCAGACTGAGTTTTTGCGTCTCATGCACAAGGACCCCCAGGTCCCTCTGCACAGCAGCATGTTGTAATTTTTTTCCATTTAAATAATAATCCAATTTGCTATTATTTCTTCCAAAGTGAATAACCTCGCATTTGCCAACGTTATATTCCATCTGCCAGATCCTCGCCCACTCACTCAACCTATTCAAATCTCTCTGCAGACCTTCCGCTTCCTCCACGCAATTCACTTTCCCACTTATCTTCGTGTCATCAGCAAACGTTGTTACCCTACACTCAGTCCCCTCCTCCAGATCATCTATGTAAATAGTAAACAGTTGAGGCCCCAGTACCGATCCCTGCGGCACGCCACTAGTCACCAACTGCCAACCAGAAAAGCACCCATTTATTCCAACTCTCTGCTTCCTGTTGGATAGCCAATCCCCAATCCATGCTAACACCCTACCCCCAACTCTGTGTGACCCAATCTTCTTCAGCAACCTTTTGTGAGGCACCTTATCAAAGGGCTTTTGGAAATCCAAAAACACCGCATCCACCGGTTCCCCTCCGTCAATCGCACTAGTCACATCTTCATAAAAATCCAGTAAGTTCGTCAAACACGACTTTCCTCTCATGAATCCATGCTGCGTCTGCTTGATTGAACCATTCTTATCCAGATGGCCTGTTATTTCTTCTTTAATGATGGATTCCAGCATTTTTCCAACTACAGACGTTAAGCTAACCGGCCTGTAGTTACCCGCCTTTTGTCTATTTCCTTTTTTAAACAGCGGCGTAACAGGAGCCGTTTTCCAATCAGCTGGCACTACCCCAGAGTCCAGTGAATTTTGATAAATAATCACTCACGCATCCGCTATTACCTCTGACATTTCTTTCAGTACCCTGGGATGCATTCCATCTGGGCCCGGGGACTTGTCCACCTTCAGTCCCGTTAGTCTACCAAGCACTGCCTCTCTAGTAACAATAATTGTATTGAGTACACTCGATCGTTAATATTCAGTAAACTATTTGTGTCTTCCACCGTGAAGACCGACACACAAAACCTATTTAAAGTCTCAGCCATTTCCCCGTTTTCCACTATTAAATCCCCCCTCTCGTCCTCCAAGGGTCCAACATTCACTCGAGCCACTCTATTCCTTTTTATATATTTGTAAAAACCTTTACTATTATTTTTTATGTTTAGAGCTAGTTTAGTTTCATAATCTATCTTTCCTTTCTTTATCGCTTTCTTTGTTGTTTTTTAAAGCTTTCCCAATCTTCTAAGTCTCCACTATTTTTGGCCATACTGTACGCATCGGTTTTTAATTTAATACACTCCTTAATTTCCTTCGTTATCCACGGCTGGTTATCCCTTTTCTTACAGTCCTTCTTTATCACTGGAATATATTGTTGCTGAGTACTGAAAAGGATCTCCTTAAAAATCCTCCACTGTTCCTCAGCTGTCCTACCTACCAGTCTGCTCTCCCAGTCCACCCTAGCCAATTCAGCCCTCATCCTATCGTACTCCCCTCTGTTCAAGCAGAGGACATTGGTTTGGGACCCTACTTTCTCCCCCTCCATCTGCATCTGCCATGCAGATACCCACACACTCAGCCTGTCCAAATCACACTGAAGCACCTCTGCATCCTCCTCACAGCTCACCCTCCCACCCAACTTTGTATCATGTGCAAATTTGGAGATAATACATTCAGTTCCCTCTTCCAAATCATTAATATATAGTGTGAACAGTTGGGGTCCCAGCACAGATCCCTGCAGAACCCCACTAGTCACTGACTGCCAATCAGAAAAAGACCCATTTGTGCCAACTCTCTGCCGCCTATCTTCTAACCAGCTTTCTATCCATCTCCAGACATTACCAGTAATCCAATGTTAATTTTACATAGGAGTCTGTTATGTGAGACCTTGTCAAAAGCCTTCTGAAAGTCTAAATAAACCACATCCACTGGTTTTCCTCGGTCAACTCTACTAGTTACATCCTCAAAAAATTCCAATAGATTCTTCAAGCATGATTTCCCTTTTGTAAATCCATGCTGACTTTCTGATTGTACCACTGCCTTCCAGATGCCGAGTTATACAATCCTTGATAATGGACTCCAGCAACTTCCTCACAAGGATGTAAGCCTCTGTGTAGCCTTTACCTGTAAATAAACATGTTGCTCTTTTCCCATAAACTGGTGAACAAGAATTATTACAGAAAGAGACGGAGAGAGAGATAGAGAGGGAGAGAATGTGTAGAGGGTTGGGTGAGAGAGAGCTGGGGTTGTCATTGGGGTTCTTACCTGGAAGGATATCAGGAAACCTGTTCTTTATGTGATTGCTGATTTTCAGAGCTTCTCTGTGATGGTGGAACTGGAAGAGCTGACAGAATGTCTGCAGCATCTAGACGGCAACATAATAAAGAGTATCAGTCATGTGGAGAGTGGGAGTGACTCCTCCCGCAGACAGGCAGACGCCAGGCCGGAAAGGCTGCATCATCGGATACACTCAGATGGTGCCAACATGTGGCCTCCCCACTCAGAACATCCTTCGTAAGGTGTGATGCCTAAAACTGCTCCCACTCAGTCCAGGAGTGGAATGGTCTAACCAGGGCTTTGTACAGCTGAAGAATAACATTTCCTCTTTATATCCTGCAATACCAGCCGTGATCCCCCAATCTAGCTGCACTAAGAGCAAAGAACAAAGAACAGTACAGCACAGGAAACAGGCCCTTCAGCCCTCCAAGCCTGTGCCGCTCCTTGCTCCAACTAGACCAATCGTTTGTACCCCTCCATTCCCAGACTGCTCATGTGACTATGCAGGTAAGTCTTAAACGATGTCAGCGTGTCTGCCTCCACCACCCGACTTGGCAGCGCATTCCAGGCCCCAACCACTCTGTGTAAAAAACATCCCTCTGATATCTGAGTTATACCTCGCCCCTCTCACCTTGAGCCCGTGACCCCTCGTGATCGTCACCGCCGACCTGGGAAAAAGCTTCCCACCATTCACCCTATCTATACCCTTCATAATCTTGTACACCTCCATTAGGTCTCCCCTCATTCTCCGTCTTTCCAGGGAGAACAACCCCAGTTTACCCAATCTCTCCTCATAGCTAAGACCCTCCATACCAGGCAACATCCTGGTAAACCTTTTCTGTTCTCTCTCCAAAGCCTCCACGTCCTTCTGGTAGTGCGGCGACCAGAACTGGACGCAGTACTCCAAATGTGGCCTCACTAGCGTTCTATACAGCTGCATCATCAGACTCCAGCTTTTATACTCTATACCCCGTCCTATAAAGGCAAGCATACCATATGCCTTCTTCACCACCTTCTCCACCTGTGTTGCCACCTTCAAGGATTTGTGGACTTGCACACCTAGGTCCCTCTGTGTTTTTATACTCCTGATGACTCTGCCATTTATTGTATAACTCCTCCCTACATTATTTTTTCCAAAATGCATCACTTCGCATTTATCCGGATTAAACTCCATCTGCCACCTCTCCGCCCAATTTTCCAGCCTATCTATATCCTGCTGTATTGCCCGACAATGCTCTTCGCTATCCGCAAGTCCAGCCACCTTCGTGTCATCCGCAAACTTGCTGATTACAACAGTTACACCTTCTTCCAAATCATTTATATATATCACAAATAGCAGAGGTCCCAGTACAGAGCCCTGCGGAACACCACTGGTCACAGACCTCCAGCCGGAAAAAGACCCTTCGAACACTACCCTCTGTCTCCTATGGCCAAGCCACTTCTCCACCCATCGAGCCACTTCTCCTTGTATCCCATGAGCCTTAACCTTCTTAACCAACCTGCCATGTGGGACTTTGTCAAATGCCTTACTGAAATCCATATAGATGACATCCACGGCCCTTCCTTCATCAACCGTTTTTGTCACTTCCTCAAAAAACTCCACCAAATTTGTAAGGCACGACCTCCCTCTTACAAAACCATGCTGTCTGTCACTAATGAGATTGTTCCGTTCTAAATGCACATACATCCTGTCTCTAAGAATCCTCTCCAACAACTTCCCTACCACGGACGTCAAGCTCACCGGCCTATAATTTCCTGGGTTATCCCTGCTACCCTTCTTAAACAACAGGACCACATTCGTTATCCTCCAATCCTCAGGGACCTCACCCGTGTCCAAAGAAGCGACAAAGATTTCCGTCAGAGGCCCAGCAATTTCATCTCTCGTCTCCCTGAGCAGTCGAGGATAGATGCCATCAGGCCCTGGGGCTTTGTCAGTTTTAATGTTCCCTAAAAAACCTAACACTTCCTCTCTTGTAATGGAGATTTTCTCTAACAGGTCAACACCTCCCTCCGAGACACTCCCGGTTAACACGCCCCTCTCCTTCGTGAATACCGATGCAAAGTATTCATTTAGGATCTCCCCTATTCCCTTGGGTTCTAAGCATAATTCCCCTCCTTTGTCCCTGAGAGGTCCGATTTTCTCCCTGACAACTCTTTTGTTCCTAACGTATGAATAGAATGCCTTAGGATTCTCCTTAATCCTGCCTGCCAAGAACATTTCGTGACCTCTTTTTGCCCTTCTAACTCCCCGTTTGAGTTCTTTCCTACTCTCTCGGTATTCCTCCAGAGCTCCATCTGTTTTCAGTTGCCTGGACTTAACGTACGCCTCCCTTTTCATTTTAATCAGATCCTCAATTTCCCTGGTTATCCATGGCTCTCGAATCCTACCTTTCCTATCTTTCCTTTTTACAGGCACATGCCTATCCTGCAGCCTTATCAATAGTTCCTTAAAAGACTCCCACATGCCAGACGCGGACTTACCCTCGAACATCCTCTCCCAATCAACATCCACCAATTCCTGCCTAATCCGGCGATAGTTAGCCTTCCCCCAATTTAGCACCCTGCCCGTAGGACAGCACTCATCCTTGTCCATTACTATCCTAAAGTTAACAGAGTTGTGGTCACTATTTGCCACATGTTCCCCTACCGAAACTTTGACGACCTGACCGGGCTCATTTCCCAGAACTAGGTCCAGTATAGCCCCCTCTCTAGTCGGGCTATCTACATACTGTTCCAAAGAACCTTCCAGTATGCATTTTACAAATTCCTCCCCGTCCGGACCCCCAGCTCTAAGCACTTTCCAGTCTGTGCCAGGGAAATTAAAATCCCCCACTACAACAACCCTATGTTTTCTGCACCTATCCAGAATCTCCTGACATATCCTTTCCTCCACTTCCCGTGGGCTGTTGGTTGGTCTGTAGTACACCCCCAGCATAGTGACTGCACCCTTCCTGTTTCTGAGTTCCACCCACAGCGACTCAGTACATGACCCCTCTAAGTTGTCTACCCTCTGCACCGCGGTAATATGCTCCTTAACTAATATCGCTACTCCCCCACCTTTTTTAGCCCCTCCTCTGTCTCGCATAAAACACTTATACCCCGGAATATTCAGCTGCCAGTCCTGTCCTTCTTTTAACCAAGTTTCCGTCACCGCAACCACATCCAAATTCCGCATAAGCATTAAGGCCCTAAGTTCGTCTGTTTTACCCGTTACGCTCCTCGCATTGAAGCAGATGCACTCCAGACCTCCAGGCCCACTCAGGTCATCCTCCTCCAGAGTGCTCCTCTTCTCAGCGAGCCTTGCCCTGGCCCCCAGCTTGACGTGGAGATGCCGGCGTTGGACTGGGGTAAACACAGTAAGAAGTTTAACAACACCAGGTTAAAGTCCAACAGATTTATTTGGTAGCAAAAGCCACACAAGCTTTCGGAGCTGCAAGCCCCTTCTTCAGGTGAGTGGGAATTCTGTTCACAAACAGAGCTTATAAAGACACAAACTCAATTTACATGAATAATGGTTGGAATGCGAATACTTACAACTAATGATATTCGGGTAAGCGTTCTCCAAGGCAGCCTTCGCGACACACGACAGCGCAGAGTCGCTGAGCAGAAACTGATAGCCAAGTTCCGCACACACGAGGACGGCCTCAACCGGGATATTGGGTTCATGTCACACTATTTGTAACTCCCACAGTTGCGTGGACCTGCAGAGTTTCACTGGCTGTCTTGTCTGGAGACAATACACATCTTTTTAGCCTGTCTTGATGCTCTCTCCACTCACATTGTTTTGTTTCTTAAAGACTGGATTAGTTGTAAGTATTCGCATTCCAACCATTATTCATGTAAATTGAGTCTGTGTCTTTATAAGCTCTGTTTGTGAACAGAATTCCCACTCACCTGAAGAAGGGGCTTAGAGCTCCGAAAGCTTGTGTGACTTTTGCTACCAAATAAACCTGTTGGACTTTAACCTGGTGTTGTTAAACTTCTTACTGCGTTCACCCCAGCTCGACCCCAGCCTCAGTATTTACTGACCTACTGTTTTGTTCCCCACCCCCCTGCCACACTAGTTTAAATCCTGCCGAAACACTCTTGCAAAACTCCCAGCCAGGATATTTGTGCCCTTCCAGTTAAGGTGTAACCCATCCTTTCCGTACACTAACTGGGAGAATCCCGCAGCTGGCAATGCGCAGGATTCGGTGAGAGTGGGGGGGTCCCGCTGCCACTCTCGGTGGGGGAAGGGGGAAGACCAGCGATCAGGGAGGGCTGGGGGAGCTCAGCCGGGGGAAGGGGGGGAGGGGGCAGTCAGCCTGCTGGAGGGCCGACACTGAGCGGGGGGGGGGGGGTCGGCACTACGAGGATGGGGGGTCAGGACTATGGGGGGACTGAAGTAGGGAACCCCGGATGACTCAGGATATTGAGGTCCTGGTCAAGAAGAAGAAGGAGGCACATGACCTGTATAGGCAGCTGAGTTAAGCAGAGTACAGTTAAGAGAGAAATCAGGAGGGTAAAAAGAGGACACGAGATTGTTTTGGCAGATGAGGCAAAGGAGAATCCAAAAAGCTTCTCCAAATACATAAAGGGCAAAAGAGTAACAAGGGAGAGAGTAGGGCCTCTTAAGGATCAACAAGGTATCTATGTGCGGATCCACAAGGGATGGGTGAGATCCTAAATGAATATTTCTCATCAGTATTCACTGTTGAGAAAAGCATGAATGTTAGGGAACTTGGGGAAATAAATAGTGATGTCTTGAGGAGTGTACATATTACAGAGAAGGAGGTGCTGGAAGTCTTAAAGCGCATCAAGGCAGATAAATCCCCGGGACCCGATGAAGTGTATCCCAGGGCATTGTGGGAGGCTAAGGAGGAAATTGCGAGTCCCCTAGCCGAGATATTTGAATCATCGATAGTCACGGGTGAGGTGCCTGAAGATTGAAGTGTTGCAAATGTTGTGCCTTTGTTTAAAAAGGGCAGTGCAGTTGATGTTGTTTATTTTGACATTAGCAAGGCCTTTGACAAGGTACCGCATGGTAGGTTGTTGCATCAGGTTAAATCTCACGGGATTCAGGGTGAGGTATCTAAATGGATACAAAATTGGCTTCTTGACAGAAGCCAGAGGGTGGTTGTAGAGAGTTGTTTTTCAAACTGGAGGCCTGTGACCAGTGGTGTGCCTCAGGGATCAGTGCTGGGCCCACTGTTATTTGTCATTTATATTAATGATTTGGATGAGAATATAGGAGCCATGGTTAGTAAGTTTGCAGATGACACTAAGATTGGTGGCATAGTGGACAGTGAAGAAAGTTATCTCCGATTGCAACGGGATCTTGATCAATTGGGCCAGTGGGCTGACGAATGGCAGATGGAGTTTAATTTAGACAAATGTGAGGTGATGCATTTTAGTGGATTGAACCAGGGCAGGACTTACTCAGTTAATGGTAGGGTGTTGGGGAGAGTTACAGAACAAAGAGATCGAGGGATCCAGGTTCATAGTTCCTTGAAAGTGGAGTCACAGGTGGACCGAGTGGTGAAGAAGGCATTCGGCATGCTTGGTTTCATTGGTCAGAACATTGAATACAGGAGTTGGGATGTCTTGTTAAACTTGTACAAGACATTGGTAAGGCCACATTTGGAATACTGTGTGCAGTTCTGGTCACCCTATTATAGAAAGGATATTATCAAACTCGAAAGAGTGCAGGAAAGATTTACTGGGATGCTACCGGGACTTGATGGATTGAATTATAAGGAGAGGCTGGATAGACTGGGACTTTTTTCTCTGTAGCGTAGGAGGCTGAGGGGTGATCTTATAGGGGTCTATAAAATAATGAGGGACATAGATCAGCTAGATAGTCAATATCTTTTCCCAAAGGTAGGGGAGTCTAAAACTAGAGGGCATAGATTTAAGGTGAGAGGGGAGAGATACAAAAGTGTCCAGAGGGGCAATTTTTTTACAGAGGGTGGTGAGTGTCTGGAACAAGCTGCCAGAGGTAGTAGTAGAGGCGGGTACAATTTTGTCTTTTAAAAAGCGTTTAGACAGTTACATGGGTACGATGGGTATAGAGGGATATGGGCCAAATGCGGGCAATTGGAATTAGCTTAGGGGTTTAAAAAAAAGGGACACGTTGGGCCAAACTGCCTGTTTCCATGCTGCAAACCTCTATGACTCGAATTGTATCTATCTCTGGAACTGTATCGCTCTCCCTGGAACTGTATCGCTCTCTCTGGAACTGTATCGCTCTCTCTGGAACTGTATCGCTCTCCCTGGAACTGTATCGCTCTCTCTGGAACTGTATCGCTCTCTCTGGAACTGTATCGCTCTCTCTGGAACTGTATCGCTCTCCCTGGAACTGTATCGCTCTCTCTGGAACTGTATCGCTCTCCCTGGAACTGTATCGCTCTCTCTGGAACTGTATCGCTCTCCCTGGAACTGTATCGCTCTCTCTGGAACTGTATCGGCTAATGTTACGCCGCTGTTTAAAAAAGGAAGGAGACAAAAGGCGGGTAACTATAGGCCGGTCAGCTTAACGTCTGTAGTAGGGAAAATGCTGGAATCCATTATTAAAGAGGAGATAGCAGGGCATCTGGATAGAAATGGTTCGATCAATCAGACGCAGCATGGATTCATGAGGGGAAAGTCGTGCTTGACGAACATGTTGGATTTTTATGAAGATGTGACTAGGGCGGTTGATGGAGGAGAACCGGTGGATGCGGTGTTTTTGGATTTCCAAAAGGCGTTTGATAAGGTGCCCCATAAAAGGCTGCTGAAGAAGATTAGGGCACACGGAGTTGGGGGTAGTGTGTTAAAGTGGATTGGGGACTGGCTATCCGACAGGAAGCAAAGAGTCAGAATAAATGGGTGTTTTTCCGGTTGGAGGAAGGTAACTAGTGGCGTGCCGCAGGGATCGGTACTCGGGCCGCAACTGTTTACCATTTATATAGATGATCTGGAGGAGGGGACGGAGTGTAGGGTAACGAAGTTTGCAGACGACACAAAGATAAGTGGAAAAGTGAATCGTGTGGAGGACGGAGAAGATCTGCAGAGAGATTTGGACAGGCTGAGTGAGTGGGCGAGGATATGGCAAATGGAGTATAACATTGAGAAGTGCGAGGTTATACACTTTGGAGGAAATAATAACAAATGGGATTACTATCTCAATGGAAACAAATTAAAACATGCTACCGTGCAAAGGGACCTGGGGGTCCTTGTGCATGAGACGCAAAAGCCCAGTCTGCAGGTACAACAGGTGATCAAGAAGGCAAATGGGATGTTGGCCTATATTGCGAGGGTATGGAATATAAAAGCAGGGATGTCTTGATGCACCTGTACAGGGCATTGGTGAGGCCGCAGCTGGAATACTGTGTGCAGTATTGGTCCCCTTATATGAGGAAGGATGTATTGGCATTGGAGGGAGTGCAGAGAAGGTTCACCAGGTTGATACCGGAGATGAGGGGTTTGGATTATGAGGAGAGGCTGAGGAGATTGGGTTTGTACTCGTTGGAGTTTAGAAGGATGAGGGGGGATCTTATGGAGACTTATAAGATAATGCGGGGGCTGGATAGGGTGGAGGCGGAGAGATTCTTTCCACTTAGTAAGGAGGTTAAAACTAGAGGACACAGCCTCAAAATAAAGGGGGGTCGGTTTAAGACAGAGTTGAGGAGGAACTTCTTCTCCCAGAGGGTGGTGAATCTCTGGAATTCTCTGCCCACTGAGGTGGTGGAGGCTACCTCGCTGAATATGTTTAAAGCGCGGATGGATGGATTCCTGATCGGTAAGGGAATTAAGGGTTATGGGGATCAGGCGGGTAAGTGGTACTGATCCACGTCAGATCAGCCATGATCTTATAGAATGGCGGGGCAGGCTCGAGGGGCTAGATGGCCTACTCCTGCTCCTATTTCTTATGTTCTTATGTTCTTATGTATCGCTCTCTCTGGAACTGTATCGCTCTCCCTGGAACTGTATCGCTCTCTCTGGAACTGTATCGCTCTCCCTGGAACTGTATGGCTCTCCCTGGAACTGTATCGCTCTCCCTGGAACTGTATCGCTCTCTCTGGAACTGTATCGCTCTCCCTGGAACTGTATCGCTCTCCCTGGAACTGTATCGCTCTCTCTGGAACTGTATCGCTCTCTCTGGAACTATATCGCTCTCTCTGGAACTGTATCGCTCTCTCTGGAACTGTATCGCTCTCTCTGGAACTGTATCGCTCTCCCTGGAACTGTATCGCTCTCCCTGGAACTGTATCGCTCTCCCTGGAACTGTATCGCTCTCCCTGGAACTGTATCGCTCTCTCTGGAACTGTATCGCTCTCCCTGGAACTGTATCGCTCTCCCTGGAACTGTATCGCTCTCTCTGGAACTGTATCGCTCTCTCTGGAACTGTATCGCTCTCTCTGGAACTGTATCGCTCTCTCTGGAACTGTATCGCTCTCTCTGGAACTGTATCGCTCTCCCTGGAACTGTATCGCTCTCCCTGGAACTGTATCGCTCTCCCTGGAACTGTATCGCTCTCCCTGGAACTGTATCGCTCTCTCTGGAACTGTATCGCTCTCTCTGGAACTGTATCGCTCTCCCTGGAACTGTATCGCTCTCTCTGGAACTGTATCGCTCTCCCTGGAACTGTATCGCTCTCTCTGGAACTGTATCGCTCTCCCTGGAACTGTATCGCTCTCCCTGGAACTGTATCGCTCTCCCTGGAACTGTATCGCTCTCCCTGGAACTGTATCGCTCTCCCTGGAACTATAACGCTCTCTCTGGAACTGTATCGCTCTCCCTGGAACTGTATCGCTCTCTCTGGAACTGTATCGCTCTCTCTGGAACTGTTTCGCTCTCTCTGGAACTGTATCGCTCTCTCTGGAACTGTATCGCACTCTCTGGAACTGTATGGCTCTCTCTGGAACTGTATCGCTCTCCCTGGAACTGTATCGCTCTCTCTGGAACTGTATCGCTCTCCCTGGAACTGTATCGCTCTCTCTGGAACTGTATCGCTCTCTCTGGAACTGTATCGCTCTCTCTGGAACTGTATCGCTCTCTCTGGAACTGTATCGCTCCCCCTGGAACTGTATCGCTCTCTCTGGAACTGTATCGCTCTCCCTGGAACTGTATCGCTCTCCCTGGAACTGTATCGCTCTCCCTGGAACTGTATCGCTCTCTCTGGAACTGTATCGCTCTCCCTGGAACTGTATCGCTCTCTCTGGAACTGTATCATAGAACATAGAACATAGAACATAGAAAGCCACAGCACAAACAGGCCCTTCGGCCCACAAGTTGCGCTGATCACATCCCCACCTCTAGGCCTATCTATAGCCCTCAATCCCATTAAATCCCATGTACTCATCCAGAAGTCTCTTAAAAGACCCCAACGAGTTTGCCTCCACCACCACCGACGTCAGCCGATTCCACTCACCCACCACCCTCTGAGTGAAAAACGTACCCCTGACATCTCCTCTGTACCTACCCCCCAGCACCTTAAACCTGTGTCCTCTCGCAGCAACCATTTCAGCCCTTGGAAATAGCCTCTGAGAGTCTACCCTATCCAGACCTCTCAACATCTTGTAAACCTCTATCAGGTCACCTCTCATCCTTCGTCTCTCCAGGGAGAAGAGACCAAGCTCCCTCAACCTATCCTCATAAGGCATGCCCCCCAATCCAGGCAACATCCTTGTAAATCTCCTCTGCACCCTTTCAATGGCTTCAACATCTTTCCTGTAATGAGGTGACCAGAACTGCGCGCAGTACTCCAAGTGGGGTCTAACCAGGGTCCTATAAAGCTGCAGCATTATCTCCCGACTCCTAAACTCAATCGCTCTCTCTGGAACTGTATCGCTCTCCCTGGAACTGTATCGCTCTCTCTGGAACTGTATCGCTCTCTCTGGAACTGTATCGCTCTCCCTGGAACTGTATCGCTCTCCCTGGAACTGTATCGCTCTCCCTGGAACTGTATCGCTCTCCCTGGAACTGTATCGCTCTCCCTGGAACTATAACGTTCTCTCTGGAACTGTATCGCTCTCCCTGTAACTGTATCGCTCTCTCTGGAACTGTATCGCTCTCTCTGGAACTGTATCGCTCTCTCTGGAACTGTATCGCTCTCTCTGGAACTGTATCGCTCTCTCTGGAACTGTATCGCTCTCTCTGGAACTGTATCGCTCTCTCTGGATTTGTGGAGGGGTGGTTACCATTATTTGTTGGTTGGGGGCGGGGAGGATGCCCTTCTTTGGTAAGGGGTTGTGGTGCTCACACGGCCAATGGGATGGGGTCACCGTTTCAGTTGTACAAGAGAAACTCAACAAGCACCAGACCCCTTCCTTCTTCCCAGATGCCTGCAATCTTTGTCCAATCAGATAATTGTCCAAATACCTTTTGAAAGCCTTGATTGTACCGCCCTGCACCTCATTTTAAGACAGAACATTCCAGATCCCAACCACTCGCTGTGTGAATCTGTCTCCACCACACTCTCAGACAGTGCATTCCAGATCCTAACCACTCGCTGTGTGAATCTGTCTCCACCACACTCTCAGACAGTGCATTCCAGACCCTAACCACTCGCTGTGTGAATTTGTCTCCACCACACTCTCAGACAGTACATTCCAGATCCTAACCACTCACTGTGTGAATCTGTCTCCACCGTACTCTCAGACAGTGCATTCCAGATCCTAACCACTCACTGTGTGAATCTGTCTGCACCATTGGACACAGGTGAGGTCCCTGAGGATTGGAGGATAGCAAATGTGGTACCGTTGTTTAAGAAGGGTAGCAGGGATAACCCAGGAAATTATAAGCCGGTGAGCTTGACGTCCGTGGTAGGGAAGTTGTTGGAGAGGATTCTTCGAGACAGGATGTATATGCATTTAAAATGGAACAATCTCATTCGTGACAGACAGCATGGTTTTGGAAGAGGGAGGTCGTGCCTTACAAATTTGGTGGAGTTTTTTGAGGAAGTGACAAAACGGTTGATGAAGGAAGGGCCGTGGATGTCGTCTGTATGGATTTCAGTAAGGCATTTGACAAAGTCCCACATGGCAGGTTGGTTAAGAAGGTTAAGGCTCATGGGATACAAGGAAAACTGGCTTGGCCACAGGAGACAGAGGGTAGCAGTCGAAGGGTCTTTTTCCGGCTGGAGGTCTGTGACCAGTGGTGTTCCGCAGGGCTCTGTACTGGGACCTCTGCTATTTGTGATATATATAAATGATTTGGAAGAAGGTGTAACTGGTGTTATCAGCAAGTTTGCGGATGACACGAAGATGGCTGGACTTGCGGATAGTGAAGAGCATTGTCGGGCAATACAGCAGGATATAGATAGGCTGGAAAATTGGGCGGAGAAATGGCAGATGGAATTTAATCCGGATAAATGCGAAGTGATGCATTTTGGAAGAACTAATGTAGGGAGGAGTTATACAATAAATGGCAGAGTCATCAGGAGTATAGAAACACAGAGGGACCTAGGTGTGCAAGTCCACAAATCCTTGAAGGTGGCAACACAGGTGGAGAAGGTGGTGAAGAAGGCATATGGTATGCTTGCCTTTATCGGACGGGGTATAGAGTATAAAAGCTGGAGTCTGATGATGCAGCTGTATAGAACGCTGGTTAGGCCACATTTGGAGTACTGCGTCCAGTTCTGGTCGCCGCACTACCAGAAGGACGTGGAGGCATTGGAGAGAGTGCAGAGAAGGTTTACCAGGATGTTGCCTGGTATGGAGGGTCTTAGCTATGAGGAGAGATTGAGTAAACTGGGATTGTTCTCCCTGGAAAGACGGAGAATGAGGGGAGATCTAATAGAGGTATACAAGACTATGAAGGGTATAGATAGGGTGAACAGTGGGAAGCTTTTTCCCAGGTCGGAGGTGACGATCACGAGGGGTCACGGGCTCAAGCTGAGAGGGGCGAAGTATAACTCAGACATCAGAGGGACGTTTTTTACACACAGGGTGGTGGGGGCCTGGAATGCGCTGCCAAGTAGGGTGGTGGAGGCAGGCACGCTGACATCGTTTAAGACTTACCTGGATAGCCACATGAGCAGCCTGGGAATGGAGGGATACAAACGATTGGTCTAGTTGGAACAAGGAGCGGCACAGGCTTGGAGGGCCGAAGGGCCTGTTTCCTGTGCTGTACTGTTCTTTGTTCTTTGTTCACCACGCTGTCAGACAGAACATTCCAGATCCTAACCACTCACTGTGTGAATCTGTCTCCACCACACTCTCAGACAGTGCATTCCAGATTCTAACCACTCGCTGTGTGGAAATGTTTCTCCTCGTGTCTCCATTGCTTCTTTCCAATCCCCTTAAATCTGTCTCCTCTGGTTCTCCATCCTTCTACCATTCGGAAGACTTTTTCTCTGTCTATTCTGTCCAGACCCCTCATGATTTTGAACATTTCTCCCAAGTCTCGACAAGGGGAACAGTCCCAACCTCTCCAAACTATCCTCATGTCCGAAGTTTCTCAGCTCTGGAGTCATTCTTGTAAACCTCTTCAATTATAATTGGATATGCATCTGAAATGTGGAAGCAGCTGGATTATAGATGAAGGGGTTGAATTCAATCAGACTGAGTCTCTCGCTGTTGACCAGCACAGAAACAATGGGCCGAATGGCCTCCTGCTGTGCTTGAACATTACCTTATGTTTCTAACGGTGGCTGGCTAGACCACTTCAGAGTCAAGCAGGTTTCTCTGGGCTGGAGTCACATGGAGGCCAGATAGGGTAATGACAGCACAGTTTCACTTGTGGAGGCAGATGGATTTTTGGAACAGTTGCTTTCGAGATCCTGTCACTGGCTCCTTTGTCCAGGTTTCTGGATTTCTTATCCAGCAACATTCCAAGCTTCTGCTGCGCTCCTTGCAAAGCCCCGGCCTTGCTTATTGCTGAACCTCCATGTTGCCCTGTAATTATCCGGCTGGATATGGAGTGGAAAGGATGAACATTTTCACCCGTTTACAGGTTCCTGTGTCCGCAATCTTACTGGCCATTCACGCCACGCTCCCACTGCAGCGAGGTTGGAGAACTTCCCACTCAGTCTAACCTCCCTTCAGTGCTGCGGGAAGGGAAAATCTCACCAGAGTGAACATAGGTGAGATTCCGGTCATTGTCTTCTGACCCTGTACTAGAGGTCAGCAATGGGGTTAAAATAGGGAATGTGAGCCACTCCAACTCTTTCTCAATCTCACCATTCGCTGTTAGAAACAAAGCTCACTCACAGAATACTTGTATTCCGATCACTGTGTCACCAGCATCTCTAAGGAAACACAACCACCAATATTATTAACAAAACAGCAGATTGTGGACAGAGCAATACCTCAAACTCCTTGCTGTAACCGTTACTGCAGCTGTTTGCCATGGCCTTCATACATTGTCCAATCTCCTTCAGTGAGATCGAGGTGTCTCCAAACGTCAGAGCCTCCAACAACACGAGATGAATAAATTTATACTGCTCCTGGGACAGAGAGAGAGAAGGAGAGTGCGTCAGACCTGGGACAGGGGTGGGGGGCGGGGGGGACACACAGAGAGAGTGAAAGGGAGAGAGTGAGTGTGGGCCAGGCCTTCAGAAGGAAAAAGGCAGACAAAAAATCACCGTAAACATCAGTAATGCTGGTGCTGAGAACCCCACCACCCGAGGTTCCCCTCCAAACCAATCATCCTGACTCGGAAATATATCGCTGTTCCTTCGCAGTCGCTGGGTCAAAATCCTGGAACTCCCTCCCTGATGGGTCAACCCACAGCACATGGACTGCAGCGATTCAAGAAGGCAGCTCACCACCACCTTCTCAAGAGCAACTAGGGATGGGCAATAAAAGCTGGTAAGAAGTCTCACAACACCAGGTTAAAGTCCAACAGGTTTATTTGGTAGCAAATACCATAAGCTTTCGGAGCAATGCTCCTTCGTCAGATGGAGTGGTCTCTGTTCTCAAACAGTGCACAGACACAGAAATCAAATTACAGAATACTGATTAGAATGCAAATCTCTACAGCCAGCCAGGTCTTAAATGTACAGACAATGTGGTTGGAGGGAGCATTAAACACAGGTTAAAGACATGTGTATTGTCTCCAGACAGGACAGCCAGTGAGATTCTGCAAGTCCAGGAGTCAAGCTGTGGGGGTTACTGATAATGTGACATAAATCCAACATCCCGGTTGAGGCCGTCCTCATGTGTGCGGAACTTGGCTATCAGTTTCTGCTCAGCGACTCTGCGCTGTCGTGTGTCGTGAAGGCCGCCTTGGAGAACGCTTACCTGAAGATCCAAGGCTGAATGCCCGTGACTGCTGAACAGCACTTCACGACACACGACAGCGCAGAGTCGCTGAGCAGAAACTGATAGCCAAGTTCCGCACACATGAGGACGGCCTAAACCGGGATGTTGGATTTATGTCACATTATCAGTAACCCCCACAGCTTGCCTCCTGGGCTTGCAGAATTTCACTAGCTGTTCTGTCTGGAGATAATACACATCTCTTTAACCTGTGTTGAATGCTCCCTCCACCCACATTGTCTGTACATTTAAGACCTGGCTGGCTGTAGAGATTCGCATTCTAATCAGTATTCTGTAATTTGATTTCTGTGTCTGTGCCCTGTTGGAGGGAACAGAGACCACTCCATCTGACGAAGGAGCAGCGCTCCGAAAGCTTATGGTATTTGCTACCAAATAAACCTGTTGGACTTTAACCTGGTGTTGTGAGACTTCTTACTGTGTTCACCCCAGTCCAACGCCGGCATCTCCACATCAATAAAAGCTGGCCAGCCAGCGACACCCACATCCCGTTAACAAATAAAAGGAGAGAGAGAGAGATCTGGAACAGAGAGTGGGACTGCAGCCAAAGTGACTAAAAGATGAAGTGAGACTTGGACATGGCAGCAGGTGAGGATGGGGTTGGGCAAGGGTCTACAATATATATCTGGGACAAAACACGGTGATAAGAGATAAGGACAATGAACTACTCCATCCGGTTAATAAACTAACAAGCTAGTTTGTTTAGTGTAAAGGGTGAATGTGAATTAGTAAATGAGCCATATCATCTTGGGGATGTGATATAAGATTGTCTGTTCTGTCCTGAGGCGCTCTGCCTGAATGTAGAAAAGTGCTGAAGTTGGGGGGGTTTGTTGAATTTGGGAATTTTAAAGATTAATCTTTCTCTAAAGTCTGATTGGTGTCTGTTCTGTATTGAAGCAGTTGCCTGATTTGATGGTGATGTCATTAGGTGGTTGCACAGGTGCTGTTTAGTTTAATTGTCTACTCTGTGCAGGCAACCCCTCCAACAACCAATCTGTTGTTACGTAAAACCACATCTCCCACAACCACTCCCACAGTTTCAACATCACTGCTTACATTAAGCAATGAACTCAAAGTTACTTTTTGAGTTAAGAGGTACATTAAGTTTCTTCCAGGCTTAAACAGGGATATAAAAACTTTCCAGGAACAACTGGAATGGTAATTCCATAGCGATGAAACTGCTTTCTCAGCTGAACAGAACTGCCTCAGTGAGCAGGAGGGCCAAAGGGCCCTGTTCCCTGTGCTGTACAGCTCTGAGTGCAGCTTCTGTGTACAGACTGCTGGAGCAGGGAATTGGTGAGTGAGTTAGCAGGAAGGGAACTATAATGTTGAGGCCTCCCAGGGCAACTCCCTCCCCTCAGTATCTCACCGTGCTGTCACCTCTGCTCACCCCTCTACCAGGGAGGGTAATGGTGGTGTCTGGGACATTATCTATAAGGTATGATTCTGTGAGTATGACTGTGTCAGGCTGTTGCTTGACTGGTCTGTGAGACAGCTCTCCCAATCTTGGCACAAGCCCCCAGATGTTAGTGAGGAGGACTTTGCAGGGTCGACAGGTCTGGGTTTGCTGTTTTCGTTTCTGGTGCCTAGGTCGATGTCAGGTCTGGTTTCATTCCTTTTTTTTGACTTTGTTGAATACAACTCTCACTCGGCAGTTAACAATCACCCACAGATAGGGAAACAGATCCTGGAGAGTTGCAATAATAGCAGAGTTGTTGTGATGGGAGACTTTAATTTCCCAAACATAGATTGGAATATCCCTCGGATAAGGGGATTGGATGGGGAGGAGTTCATTAGGTGTGTTCAGAAGGGTTTCCTGACACAGCATGTGGACAAGCCTACAAGAGGAGAGGCTGTACTTGATCTGATACTGACCAATGAGCCTGGACAGGTGTCAGGTCTCTCAGTGGGAGAGCATCTTGGGGATAGCGATCATAACTCTATCTTCTTTAGGCTTGCATTAGAAAAAGAGAGGATCAGGCAAGCTAGGAAAGTGTTAATATGGAGTAAGGGGAAATATGAAGACATTAGACAGCAAATTAGAGGAGTAAATTGGAAGGAGGTATTCTCGGGAAAATGTACTGAAGAGAGGTGGCAGTTTTTCAAGGAATGTCTGTCTAGAGTTCTACAGGACAACGTTCCGAGCAGACAGGGAGGTGTTGGTCGGTTAAAGGAACCGTGGTGCACGAAAGCTGTGCGGGACCTAGTCGAGAAGAAAAGGAAAGCGTACAAAAGGCTCAGAGAGCTTGGCGAAGATAGGGATTTAGAAGAGTATACGGCTTGTAGGAAGGAACTAAAGAAGGAAATTAGGAGAGCCAGAAGGGGTCACGAGAAGGCCTTGGCAGGTAGGATTAAGGAGAACCCTAAGGCGTTCTATAAATATGTGAAGAGTAAAAGGATGAGACGTGACGGAATAGGGCATATAAAAGGTGAAGGTGGGAAAGTCTGTACGGAACCAGTAGAAATGGCAGAGGTGCTTAATGAGTATTTTGCCTCGGTTTTCACAGAGGAGAAGGACCTGGGTGGATGTACTGCGGGCTTGCGGTGGACTGAAAGGATTGAGTATGTGGACTTTAAGAAAGAGGTTGTGCTGGAATCTTTGAATGGCATCAAGATAGATAAGTCACCGGGTCCGGATGGGATGTACCCCAGGTTACTGTGGGAGGCGAG